>NC_044990.1:87869149-87944149 GCF_008728515.1 Papio anubis | reverse complement strand
ACGGGGGAGTAGGTGTGAGGACGATTGCTGGATCATGGAAGTGTTGAACCACTGCTTAACAATCCTGAGTGAACATGACAGGTGTGTCCATTTGTTTCAAGGAAGACCAGCCAGCATGGTGTGTGTGCCCTAGTGACCCCTAGCTGGATGGGTGCAGTTTAACCACAGCATTTAAGCACAGGTGTGAGTTCTGCAGGTGAGTGAGGGGCAAAGCAGTGGAGGGTATTTGCAAGCAAGTGGAAAGAGTAAGTTGATTGCAGAATGAGAGCTGGGTGTAGAGGCAGGCACTGAGACACCCTTGAGGGAGAGAGAAAGGAGAAACCAGGAAAAAGCCGGAGAAGCAATGGGTGTGGGTCTCAGTCAAGGTAGTTTTCATCTTTCAACTCCTGGCACAGTATGTCACGTATCATTTCTTTCCAATACATCGGCTAATTAAAATAATACAGCCCCAAAGCTCCGCTTCTAAGCCAAGTAATTTGCTTAGAAAATTAAGGCTCTGGGTTTAAATGTTATAGAAGAATGGAATTTTTTTAGAACCGGAAGAAGACTTAGCAAGCACCCGGCCAGACACTCACATGTTTTTAGAGGAGGAAATACTTAAGGTAAGTGCTCTGCCCATAATTACATAGCTATTAAATCATAGAAGCAGAAACAGGATTCAGGTTGTTGGTTGCTGTCTCGTGTTGCCGCCACATCATGGTGTTGTCTGGCTTTAGAATGTTTATGACCTCAGTTCTCCTACAAGGACACGTTCTGCTGAAGGTTAATGGGGCCAGTGACCCAACCCAAGTAGGGGTGTGAGACGTGGATGGAGGAGGAACCACATGTCTTAGGTTTTCGGGGCTTATGGTTATAGCAAATTGTTTATTCAACCAAAACTTAAGCAAAGTAATAGAACAATTCTGGAGTGGGTATACTAAAGTTTCAGCACATTCTCATCTATATCTTCTGTGTTTTCTGCACTTCATTCCATAGTCTTTTATTTAATCTTTTGTCTGTCACCCATGCATATGCTTCTTACTCCTCTAAGGATTTAAACATCCCCCGCAAGGACCCTCCCGCTACACAGGCAGGATTGTGCAGTGTTCACCACCAGCAGCCAGACTAGAATTCTCGAAGAATGACTATCAATGTGTTAACATGTCTGTGTACAAGTTTGGAAGGAAATACAGAATTCTTCTAATCTAGAACCATCTCTGGTCATCTATAACTTGCTTGATTTAAACATCAATCAGCTTAAACATGACAGAAACAAATTTGAAATGCAGTTCTTTTAACATGTCACCAATGTGTCTACTAATGATTATTTAGGACAGTTTGTTTTACAGAGCACATTGTAAGCATCAGGAAATATTAGAATAAAAAGTAACTTTATTATTATATCTATGTTCTATATAAATGTACTTGTCTTTCTCAAATTATACCATAAAAAGAAAAAAAAAGTCTACATTTTTAAATGTCTTTTAGTAATTTGGCAAAGACACAGTTACCAGGCCTAGGCGATGGCGGAGAGAAGGATGGGTGTGGTGAGAAGACATTGCATTCCCATGCAGTAATTTGCATTCAAATGTATGCCAGATGCTTGGTGATAATGTATGGACAATGCATTCCCTTGGTTGTCAGGCACCAAAAGAGAAAGTATTAGTCATATATGGGAAAGTGTGCACTACTGGCCATATCTAATGTTCAATTTTATGTTTCAATAAGCTGTTTTGGAGTGATCTGGACAGTTCCAGCATGGCTAGGCTTGCTGTTGGCCTTCAATACACTCTTTTTCTCAGCAATTTATCTATCTTTAAAATGTAAATATAAGCTTCATACTTTCATTTCCACTCCACTGAGACCACTGCAGCTGTAGACACCAAGAAACAAAGGCTAAGGAGGAGGTAGGACCTCATCTCTGCGCCTTGGAAGATGGCGGCAAGATGGGAGCTGCCACCTGGCAGTACTTCCGCCTCTTTGAAGCACAGCCCGGATCCTGGCATGCTCTGCTCTCCCACATCTGGCCCCACTGGCACCTCTGCTTGTGTTTCAGCCTCCAGTTCATTCATCAGGTCTCCTCGCAGGAGACAAATGTGATTTGATTGACCTGACACTTCTCTTTCCACTGGAGCACGTTTCCCTGTCATCCCACATGACTCTGGCTGAGCGACTCCTCTCTGGGACCCCCTAGTGTCCAGCCCCGGAAGGAGGTGTGCGACTGAGCCTGGTAAATCATGTACCCCATTAACCCTCCCCAGGATGGGCTCAAAGGGTGGAGACAAGACCAAGCAGGACCAGTCAGGTGAGACTCCATCTGTGAAAGCTGGCATGCAGGTGCTGGAAGAAGAGGCTGCTTCTCCCTTGGGACTACTCACAGCAGGAATGAGTGTAGTGTGGCCAGCAGCTGTCTTTCCACCACATGGGACAGTCCTTTTGTGGCAGCAGACAATAGAGCCAACAAGAAAAGTGAAACAGAAATAAGTTCAGAAATGAAGGGGAGACAGAGAGAGAGAGAGAGAGAGAGAGAGAGAGGAGTTCTGTTACACCATTATTTCAGCTCTGAATCCAAATATGTGTGAAGCCCACCCAACTGCTGACTTTGTGCTCAGGGTACAGGGTCCTCTTTTTGGACTGAACTGCCTTAGCTGACGGAACAGACCAGGGTCAGCAGGCACCTCTGCCTTCAAACCTCGTCTGCTTCTCGTCCTTTCTCTGTCTCCTGAAGATACCTTAAGCTGTTCCCATAACATTTCTGGTCATGTTTGATTATTGGAGCACTCACAATCTCAGACATTAAAAATCCCACTCCAATCTAAATAAAAACATTGTTATTTTTTCTTGTTCAAAACATCTCTTCTTCCTAGTTCAGGAATTCCCTGGAACTCCAGGCACCAGCCAGGAGAGAGGGGCCGGATCTGTCTTCCAGCTTTTGGAGCTCCAGTCGAGCAGAGAGGAATGTCTGACTTGGACGTGCTTTTCTAATTTGGCTGCTTGTTCCTTCGGCTTGGCACATATCTGGATGCTGGATACTTCTCTCTGTACCTCTGGATCTCTCAGGATCCCCTTCCTCAGCAGGAGTCCACACTTCATTTTCCCTGTGGCCTTCCTAGGAGCAGCCTTGGAGCCAGGCTCCATCCCCTTTCACGGCATCCACCTGGTCAGTGGGGAAACCCTGTGTCCCTGCTTCCCCACCCCCACCCCCAATTCAGGAATAGCAAGTCTCTCTCCCTGACACCTTGTCTTTTGGTCCTGTCACTAAGGGCCACTCCAGTCTTTCTGCTTTTCTACTTTGTTAGGTAAGAGTCAGTCAATGGTCTCTTTGTTCAAATGTGCCCACCAATCCCAGGTGATATCCCCATCCCTGCACCCCTCCACCCCTCCCTACCATCTTCCATGAGCTCCTGGCCATGCACTGCTTAACGCAATGCAGGTCTGGTGAGATCCACCGCTCAGGATATCTCCTCTTGGAAGCACATCCTATGTTGCTTGATGATTCTCAAAGACACCCATTCTTGATTTGAGAGAGGGAGTGCCATAAACTCCTAACTCTCCAAACTATATCTGTAACTCCCTTTAAGGAAAGTTTCCACAATAACCAATCTCCTTTCATTCATTTTCTTTTTTTATATTGACTGGTGGTGAGTAATGGGCAAAGGATCTTAGAAATGGTTTTGGCTACTCTTTGCAAGTCCTGTGGTTTTTCCCATTAGGGGAAAGGGCGATCCTGCCCCACTGTCCCCAGCCTCCAAGCCTCCACTGAATCTCTGAGGCACTGGGGAAGCTCAATGTAATACTGCATTACAATGATTTCAGCTGAGGTTGTGTCTGTTGCAAGCAAAGGAGTTTGGACATGTGGCCTCCTGTTTTTCATTCATTCCGGAGGCCTTTGGGTCCATTTCTATAGATGCTTTTTTCTCCCTGGAAGGCCCCTATAAATGCCTGGTTTATTACTGCTATGTTTTGATTCCCTGCCATTCACTTGGCATCCCCCAGGAATTCCCTTCTGCATATGCAGAGGTCCCGAATATTCTCTTCCCCCGCTCCCTGGCAACAAGCGTGTGCATGAGTAAACAAGTCCACACAGGAATCAATATGCTGCCTTCTCCTGATGGACGCAGGCCAGTAATTCTCCATGTGAAAGTTCATGACCAATTTTCACCTTTGCTAATAATCAAACCACTTTCCCTACCCACACAGACAAGTGTGCATCTGTCCCTACAAAGACATATGCAGCATAAAGAGGTGAACCATATTAAACAACAATCAAAAAGATGGTGGGAACCCTCAAAGAAAAACAAAGGAGAAGAAAATAGGAGAAGAAAATATTCTTTGAGACAACACAGCTCCTACAGTAAACAAATGGAGAGCTCAGTAAATTGTTATAAAGCCAATGCATTTGCAACAGCTACTAGGTCCATGTATTCAACTGTACCCGCTGCCCAGAAGCCTCTCTCTGTGTCCATATCCCAACCACATGCTCTTTTCTCCCTCCAAAGTAACCAGTACCTTCTTTTATACGAATCGCTTTCTTGCCTTTTTATTGTTGCACTTAGACTGGACATGTTTTTAAACCTATACCCACTCTATGCCATTATTTTTCTCACAGTTCACCTGTTGAGGAATTGGGCCATTTATCCTCTAGCATTTCCCTCAGACTAGATCTTCCTGATTGTTGATAGCATGCAGCATTATCCAGTGCTTTCTCTGTGCAGCTGGATTCCGAGGTTTGATCAGATTCGGGTCCATTTCCTTTGGCAAGACGACAGGTGGCATCGTGCTCTCCCCTCAGGAGACACGGGATGTCTGCTTTTTCTCCTTTCTTGAAATAACAGCCATTGGTGCTCAAAGTCAAGATGCATAGATTCATCAGGGATTGGGAAATGCTTATATTCTAATTCTGTGTTTGTTTTTATTTATTAGCTGGAATAAATATATAAGGGGACCTTTCCCCTCATCTAGTTTTTTGTTTTCCTATAGTACAGTTAATATAAGATAAGCAAAACTGTGCTTTATTCTTCCTTTTATTTATAAATATTTCAAGACAATTGACTCATTACTTATGCTCTTCTGAAAGCAACCAAAATTTTAAGATATCATTACGAACACAAGGATGTAAACCTATGTGACATATGTCAGTCCATACCTTCTTGGACCTGGTACAGAGTTTGCCTTTGCTCTGAAGTCCACTCGAAATGGTAGTTATAAGAGGCACCATATATATGGATCAGAACCATTCCCCATTTGGACACATGCTGCTTCCAAAACCCAGAGAGCTATGCTGATTCTTAGAAGTAGGAGGTGCAATTCCAATCTTACTCTCTACCTTAGAGTGGATGTCTAGTAGCATGCCTTAGATGACCGGACAGGAAGAGCTCTGCTGATGTGAACTTTATTGTCTGAGTCTTTGTAAGGGCTATCTTACATGCATGACTCTAGAGTGCCACTTGCCGCCCATGTTGGCAAGTCCAATGGGCAAGTCTGTTGTCATCAATATGGTAGACCAGCATGACATCTGCATGTACAACATCAAAATGATAATGGTTCCTGTAGATTACATCATAACAAAGACATCAGTATTAATGCAATTCTTTGATGTGACAGTGAACACACAACTATGTTTCCATCATAAAAGCAAACTGCTTTTGATCCTCCTTCTAATGGGGATTATGAAAAATGCATTTACCAGATCAATAGCTGCCTACCAAATAACAGAGATTCTGATAATCTGTTTCTATAAAGTGACCATCTCTGGCACAGGTGCTGTGATTAGGAGCCTGGTGAGTTACACTGTGGCGGTCCATTCACTATCACCTGCTGCTGTAGGGGCCACAGCAGTGAATGTGTTGGGAATGTAGTAAAGGCTGACATATCCTCATCCTGTCAATCTTATGTTGGCTTTAATTTCTCTAATTCCTCCAATCATGAGACATGGCTTCCGGTTTACTATGGAGGCCAAGAGGAGGATGAAGATTTAGTGGATTCCATTTGCCTCTTCCTACCAAGATGGTTCTTTCTCTATAGGTCAGGGTGCTAATTTTGGGGTTCTGTCAGCTGCTAAATCCAGGGTTTCTCAACACCAGATCAGTTGAGATTTTGATCTGAATAATTCCTTGTCCTGGAGGCTGTCCTGTGTGTGGAAGGATGTTTAGCAGTATCTCTTACTTCTACAACAGGTGCCAGTAGCACCCCATCCCCAAGTCCCCAGGTGAGAATCAAAAATGTCTCCAGATAATGCCAAATGTCCCCTGGGGGACAAAATCACCCCCAATGGAGAACCACTGTGCTAAATATATCTACCCCAATTATACACTCAAAAACGGGGGCAAGTAACACAATGTGTGGGTCCCTGTAGCCACTAAACTTGCAGGGACTTTGGTGAAACACCTGGCCTCATTACCCCCACTGCGATCACAGGGGCAAGATGGTGAAGTGACTTCGCTTTCCTGGCAGCAGTGTCTGTTAAACCTCTATAACCAAAAGTTATCAAAAGAGCAGAGCATTTATCTTTTCCCAGTATGTCATTGCCATTGAACCACAGCTGGTGACTTAGGGATTATTTATAGAATATTCTGGTGTTGGGGGGGGGGTCTTTTCTCAAAGGTGCACTGTCTCCCCTTCAAATCAGAGGACTCTGGGTCAGTGGAAGTAGCCCAGACCTACAGCCTGCATTAGGGCCACTACTCTCCCCTGCAGAGGCTGATGTGAGTCTGCCCCTCCCTTTTCCCTTCTTCTGGTTATGAAGCCACAGGCCTGCGTGGCCTGTCCATCATCATCCCTCAACACCATGATCAGTTACCCACTGCCACTTTGCCTTTCCATTCAAGGCCTCTGCTTGCCACCTGGCCCCACTGCCCATTCCCCTAATTATGTCTACTTGGTGATTAGGTGTCACTGCTTGGTTTCTGCCATTCCAGGATTTTAGAGTCCTCTCTGATGCAGGTGGCATGGTGGCGTCACCTCCTGTGGACTCTGCCTGGAGGAGGCATTCTACCCTGAGCTCCTCAGGGAGGTCACGTCCCCAACCAGTGCCTTCCTTGGTGTCTCATGAAGCAAATTCCCTTGGGTTCTCCTTGAGGAACAATAATCAGATGATCTACCCTTTAGTTCCAAGTAAGAAACCCATTCCAGTATTCCTACAACTCTGAGCCTTCTGAATACTCTCTCCTCCTCATCCACTGCAGGGATCACACAGCCCCAGATGTGAGAAGCTGTTCCGGCAGCTACTAAAACTGGCTCCAGGGTCCTTGCCAGTCATTACGTCCTATTTCACAGATGAATGTTCTCACGGGAAAAGCATCCCCCTGTGTACCTCTATCATCCAGGATCCCTTCCAACACCCTGAGGACCCACTCCCTGTTTCTGTGTCTCAGAAGGTGCATTTGCTTCCAGAATGGAAACTATTCCTCAGGTTCACCTGTTCAGAGCTCTGACCCTGGTTATTGGCCTGGAGGTAATGCATGGAGGCGGTGGTGCAATTTGAGGAGGATGGGCACCACCTCGTAATCGATTCCCTTCTGGTGATGTTTTCACAGTGTCTAGGAAAGGGACGCCTGCTCTCCTCCAGTGAAGAGAGGCGTTCTGGAGGCAAGGAGCTCTAGGGAGCCTGAGAGCTCAAGTTGTTCAGGCTTATCCACCAAGGGTCTCCACTCCACTCCCAGGGACCCTCTGTTTCTCACCATGGCCTTGAATTTGGTGTAGGATAGCTGTGTCCCTGCTGCAGATTCAGTCTGCTTTGTAGTTCAATTAAACCTGGTGCCTAATTTTCAGCACAGTCTGCTCTGAGGCTGTAGGGAGCCCAGGCTCTTTGAAGTCTTGCATGGCAGCCTTCTGGATTTCCCAGTCTAATTTAGTTGACAGTTGGCAAAACTGAGTTTGCTCAATCTTTTAAGGCTCCCATATAAGTTAAACAAAATACAACCAACTCTATAAGAGTTTTAAATAACATTGCTTCTATATTGTTTAATAGTCATAGTTACAAAAAATAAACATTAAAAACCCTCACTGCTTTCCCTTCTCCTTGCTCTCAAATCAGAGGGCTGTGGGTCAGCGGAATGGCCCAGAGGTGTGGTCTCATGCCCATTCCACATACAGGCGGTGACAGGAGAGGGGCAGCTATTCGCACGCCCTCAGCTGGAACTCAGCGACTCAGGCACATCTAAGTTCCAAAGGCAGCAGGCGAGAGCCTCAGTCAGCTTAGCCAGGGGCTTGTGTGCTTTCCTAACATCCTGAGAAAGAAAGGACGGGAGAATGGATGTCGGTGGACGCAGACAGCAGGACCTACAGCTGGAGCAAGGCTGGGAAGGAATGCTGGCAGCAGGCACCTGCCATTCTGTGTCCAACAGGGGAGGGCTCTTCGACAGCTTCAGAGGGCAGTGATGCCAGTCCTGCTCAGACAGGGAGTACTCGAGGGAGTTAACAAATCGGGCTATAGACCTTTAAGATTGATGGAATCCCTTCATTTTTATCAATGTGGTCTCATTGCAAGGGAATTGGAGTTCTCTCTTTTCCATACTCAGCTCAATCTTTTGCCTGTTGACACTTCTCATCTTCTCTCAGGCCAATCCTCCTTTTGGGTTATAGCAGAATCTCATAATCATTTTTCTTCCATTCTACCAAATTGCCTGTGCAAGATAGAGTACCTGTTCCAAAGACCTCAGACAAAGAACAATAGCTTAAAAATATTTATACTTGAGTCAATTTTTAAAATAAATGTGAAGTCGGGCATTTCCAGGAACCCTCTTAGCCCAGTCATACTGGGTAGCAACAGACCGAGCCAAATGCTGGAAGCAGGGTATGGATGGAGGGAGGGGCTGCTGGAACCCACAGGCACAGTCAGACCAGACATCCAGTGGCTTTCCGCAGGGGACATCTGTCAGGTGCTTTGGAAACATGCAAACGACAAGCCACATCTGTGGACCGGGGCGTCTGCGAGGCAGGATCTTCTGTGGTCTGGTTCTGGATCTTCTGTGGTCTGGTTCTGGATCTTCTGTGGTCTGGTTACCATCCTGCCTCCAAAGAGGATGGATCATTCTCTAAAACCCAAGCTTGCCTGGAGCCAAACTCAGTGCCTTCGAGAGCTTAGGGCTAATGGTAGCCTCGGGCTGCCCAGAACTGCCTCCTCCTGTCCTTCCTGGTAAACATCCTCACTCAGAGCTTCTCCACAGAGGACAGCAGGAAAAGGCACTAAGCGAGAACCTAATGCTCTGGGTCCTCGGTACATCATAAAACTATGATTGCGCAGACTCTTATGTCTATATCCGATTCGACCGTAAGATGGCTGAGGGCAGAGGCCAGGGGTTGCTCTCACACTCCTCCCTCCTCCAGGACGGGGCACAAAGTGCTGCACACAGGATGCTTGCTGCCACTGTCTTTGCTTAGCTAACAATGGGAACATGACAGGAGTGAGTTTTGGGCCAGATTTCCTGATTAGCAGCTGCAAACGTTCTGGAGCTGCTGCATGCCTGTGTGCACCACATCACTCCACACATACACTGCGCACTACCAGGTGTCCAGCCTCTGCACAGCCTGTTCCTTCTGCCCAGGTGGCAATTCCTTATTTCCCTCTCTTAGGACAATTCCAGGCTCCTACGTATCTGTGGCCTGATCTCAGTATAGATAGAGCTTCCCCTAGGAAGCATATTCTAAATCCTAAGCCCCAGGGAAGGGCTTCTCTGATGGTCTCCCATGGCTTTTCATACCCCACTCCTAAAATAGACGTGTAATCACACAGCCACTTCTCCAGGACCTCTGACTGAAACCTTGTCAAGTCAGGGACCACATTTGTCTGCTCTCTGCGGTACTGGGCACCCACACTGTGCCTGTGCACAACAGATGCCCCATAGATGTTTGTTGGATGAACATAAGAATGACGGCTACCACTTAGAGAGTGCTTATCAAGTGTCAAGTTCTGTGCCGGCCTCTCCACATAAAGCATCCCAATGTTTAAAACGGTCTTGTTAGGTAGACATTACTATGACATATGTAAAGACAAGAAGAACAAAGCCCAGAGAGATTTTACAACTTTTCCAGAGTCGCATGCCCAAGAAATAGTAGAGATGCAATTTTGACCTTGGTCCTTTGAAAAAGAAGTGTGTTCCTTCCACCACTGGTGACTGTGTAAGCTACGGAGCCAGTAGCCAGAGCAACTCATCCCTGCTGCTTTTTGAGAGATGGGCTTAAGTAACCTCCTTCCCTTGTGGTCCACACTGATGTTTCCAAAACAGCAGACATGAATTTCAAGAAGGCACAACTCAAGTCTTATTTCCGCGTGAACTGTTTTCCTTTGCATATTCATAATTTATTTTTCACGACTCATGGTTTTGCAATTGATTGTATACTGTCTTAATTCATTGCACACTCATTTCTTATTTACATAGGGCATATCCTCGAAGAGCATTTAAATGAATGAGCCTTGCAATTCTCCTGTTCTTACATGAGCCCCAGGTGCTCAGATGGCTGTGGTTGTCAGGAGGAGACAGAGTGGGGTGTAGAATCGTCAAACACAACCGTTTGTGGGACAGGGCATCCAACTTTCTCTCATGCCACAGTCAGGACCTCACATTTAAATGCTTCTATCAAAAGGACAAGAGCAATTGATTCTATTTTTCTTCTTCTTTAGACCATGGAATATACTTTGGAATCAAGAAAGTGGTCCCCCAAGCATATCTCAAAGCCAGAAATGGGCTTCTGTGCCTTGAGTTTGTTGGTGTTTCAGATAACTGGGAGCTGCCTGCAGCAGAAAGAGTGCTCCCTTCAGGGGAACGGACAGCCAGGATGGTCTCAGGACGCCTTGACTTTCCTAATGAGGTGCCAAGGCCATCGTGGATGCCAACTGAGGGGTAAGGCAGGTGTTGGCCCACACCTCTCCGTGCCAGACTCCTGGGGTCCATGGAAATCCCTCTAGAACCGTCCCTGGCTATGCAGTATCAGTCTTGCGCTTAGAAGCAGATCGTCACTAGAGCATAATGAACTCTGAACCACAGGAACTTTTGGAGCTCAGGAGATGCAGAGGCTGTGGCCCTGGCCCTCAGAGACAGCAGACGGTGTCTTTGGGAGGCTGGGGAGGGGACTCCTCACACACTGTGCCAGCCCGCTTCTCTGCACCATGTCAGGAGCTCCACCTGGGCTCTTGCAGGAGTTGCAAATTTGGTCTGCAAAAGATCAGAGAGTCAATATGTTGGGGTTCGTGGACCATATGGTTTTTGTCAGAACCACTCAACAGGTGGGTTGGAGCCAGGATTCTAACTCAGGTTTATTTGACTCTGAATCCCCTGAGTTCTTCCCTGTGGTTACCCTGATAAAATAGTGACTGTTCATACCTTATACACCATATATGCCACACATTGTAAGCACGCTTCAAAAAATTAACTTATGTGATCCTCAATAATTTAAATCTATTTGAACCTCTCCATGAGATAGGAATTGGCCTTATCTTCATTTTATAAATGAGGAAACTGAGGCACGAGAGTTTAAGTAACTTTCCTGAGGACACACAGCTAACAGTGGTGGTGCTGGGATGTGAACCCTGGCAGATCACCTAGGAAGTCTGGGCCCCTATCCACTATACTAAAACAGAGGCGAATCAGATGTCCACAATAAAAGACACTGTATAATTGAATGCATAGCTTGGTGACCAGGACTCAAAGCGACTTCAGAGTTTACAGGGGAGTCTATCTGGAACAGGCCCAAAGTACCCCCTAGCCCCGTAAGAGGAGGGCAGATAATGATAGAGGAGGGCAGGAGAGGACAGTGCCAGTGCCTGTGGAACCAGACAATTTGCTCCTTGTCCAGACACTTTGCATCTAACCCATAACCAAAATTTATCGGGCACTTACAATGTGCCTTACTCCATTAAGCACTTTCATTTCTGTAAAAGACAAATTAATCTGTTTTACTACATAGATAATCGAGAATATTAAAACTAAACAAGGCTTTAAAAATCACCTACAGAGTTCCAGCTCAGAGCAGGGGCCGGAATTACAATCTGAAGACCAGGCTGTGGAGGCTGCACCACCATCTGCAGGGAGGCTTGGCAGGTGGGATTTCTCTTGCTCAGGTGGCAGACAATCCAACTCAAACTGGCCTACACCAAAAAAAAAAGAGACACATTGGCCACATGCTGAAAGGTCTGGTGGTGAACTCAATACGTTTACACACAATGGTGCGATCTGGGCTCACTGCAACTTCCGCCTCCCAGGTTCAAGCAATTCTCCCGCCTCAGCCTCCCTAGTAGCTGGGACGACAGGCATGTGCCACCAAGTCTGGCTAAATTTTTTTTGGTGTGTATTTTTAGTAGAGATGGGGTTTCACCATGTTGGTCAGGCTGGTTTTGCACTCTTGACCTTAGGTGATCCACCTGCCTTGGCCTCCCAAAGTGCTGGGATTTCAGGTGTGAGCCACTGCGCCTGGCCAGCAACTCATTTTTAAGGAAATTACAATCAATAACCAACCCTATAATGTACTGGGCATTTGGGTGATGAGAAAATTGAGACACACAGAGGACAAGCTGCTGGCCAGGGTGATTTAACAGAGAGGAAAACCACTGTTTTCAGGACGCCAGCACCCATTCCCACCTTGTGAGGACACTGACTTTTGCTTTGAGGGAATGGCCTT
This sequence comes from Papio anubis, assembly GCF_008728515.1. Taxonomy (NCBI): domain Eukaryota; kingdom Metazoa; phylum Chordata; class Mammalia; order Primates; family Cercopithecidae; genus Papio; species Papio anubis. The sequence goes on along the minus strand of NC_044990.1, from coordinate 87,931,555 downwards.
GACACAATTTGAAAAGCATCCTATAATTCATTGCTAAGTCAGCTGACAAAGACTCAAAATGGCCTGGAGAGGATGAATCCACCCCAGCACCAGGGACGGCTTGTGTCCTAGACCCATCGAACAAGCGCAGGACCTCTGTCAGCTGGTCAGAGACAGCGAGTCAGCTCCAGACCTTCTGACTGAGGTACTGGGGTAATATTTTCTGATTCTCTCTCTCTCTGTTCAGCTGGTGGCTAAGAAGCAATAGAGCTCAAGCATCCAGGGCCACTGTTGGAGGCTGGGAGAGGGTGCAGCAGAGTCACAGATGTGGGTAAGAAATGGAGTCAGAGAGCCCAGATTTCAGGGGCCCCGGCTTGCGCTGTATAGTGTTTCACTTTGTGAATATATTCTAACTTATTGTCGTTCTATTTTTGATGGCTATTTAGCTTGTTTCCAGTCCTTGCTACTATTGAAATAGTGCCAGGAATATTTTTGTACATATTCTTTGGTAGAAATAAGTACCCACTTACACTGGGTATTTACTAATGCCTACAGAAGAATTTAAATCATGACAACTTTATGAATAACAAAGTTTGCCAAAATATTATTTATAATTGAAAAAAATAATAAAGATCAACAGGGAAATGATAGGTCATTAAATACACAACCTTGGGAAGAAGGGTTTTGATTTTTATTTTCACCATTTACTAAAATAAAAGCATTAAATACATAAGGACATAATAAATTCTAAGAAAGCATAAGCAACAGCGGACAAGGAAGAAATTTCTAAGTGTGAAAATGTATTAAGTAAATCACAATGGAAAAATTTTGAGTACATAGCAACTTTAAACTTATGTGGGCCAACACACATAATTAACCAAATTATAACTTATCTAATAATTCAGAAAAATATTTATAACAAATACATCACAACGGTTTAATAAACTTCCTATAATCTAAGTTCACATACATTGGTGATAAAGATATTACCAACCCAAGAAAAGTTAGCAAAACTGTAGAAATGGATTTACACCTGTGCTTAATAATGAAAACACTTCAACATTTCTAGTAATCAAAGGAGAGAGGACTGAAACATAGGGACATAATTTTGCACTATTACAAGGTACAAATATTTAATGCTATTAAAACAGCGCTGAAGAGAATGGGAAAAAAGAGGCATGGTTATATGCTGTTGGGCTAACTTCTGCAGAAAGCAACTCAGCATTATGCATATGAAGCCTAAAAACATGCAGAGCTCCTGAATCAGTATTTCTACACTGAGAAATCTGTTCTTCCCAGGAATAATGCAAAACACAAACAAAATAAATGTATACCACATTCATCAAACCAGCATTTATCATTGAAAGAAATAAGAAAAAAAAAGGCAATACCTAACAATAAAAAAGTAGAGAAAAACGACTATTGACCGTGTGATGGAATGTGATGCAACCATTAAACGATGGTGGTCATTAGGTTATGCAGAGCAAGGTCAAGTGGCCAGGTGGCAAGAGCATCACCACTCCTGCAGCAGCCTGGACAGGTCCACTGGGCAGAACAGACCCAGGACGACAGGCCCGTAGTACAGGACCCCACTGTCCATCACACCCCACCCCGTGCAGTAGCAGCAGTCCAGCTGGTGCAGATGTTTGTTGCCTGGAGAGACAGTCTGATCCCTGAACTGCAACCTTCAAACTGTGAGACTGGGGAGTGTCACTGGGGTGTCTTCAGGACCTTGGATAACTCCAGTGAGGCTGTAAGATTAGAGATGGCACCGGGAGACAGTGGGAGACGGTTGCCCACCTGCAATTGAAATAAGGACATTTCTCATGGCTTCACAGGGAGTGAAGGTGTCTGTGGGCTCGTCAAGTTGAGTAAGAAAGATAGATGTGGAGAAGGGGCACAGACTAGGGGAGAGAAAAGCTGGAAATACCAACTCATAACCCCTTAGAGACAAATGTATGTGTTTGTATATTGAACCAGACACAGCGAGGGGCTAGGCATTCTTCTTTGGCAGATAGGAGAATGTAAAGCAATAGGAAAGGCAGTTACCATTCCTGTGATCCTATCTTTAACTTCATATTGTGCTGAGCTAATGGACATGTTCTATGTTTCAAAGAAAGAGAAAAAGAAAAGGAATCATGTTACCTAACTCACTGTTGAGATGAAAAGGGAGTGTATGGTGGGCAACTGGGAGGAGTCAGTTTCTTTGCTGCTTCCCTTTGCTTCAACCGAGATGTTTTTATGGCTTTATTCTGTAAGGTAAAGTTTTTAAGAAGTTAAATGAGTGGCAAAAATCAAGCAGAATTTGTAGCGATTGTACAGGTTCTTTCAAAGATGGGCATGGTGGCGATAATAACATTTATATCGTGATTTCATGCATATTATCCTTTTTGTTCTTTGCATGAACTTTACTATGATTCTGATGTCACAGGTGAGTAACTCAATGTTCAGGAATGTTATCTGCCACAGGATCAGGACAGCCACACTGTACACAGCCAGGGAGCCCTGTTCAGAGTGTTGTATTTGTGGGTGGTGCTCCTGAAGTTGTGTGTGGCTTTAGGTGGCAGTCCTGACCAGCCAGAAGTAAATGGCAAAAGGTGCCTCTCAAAACTACGTTCTTTGTCGTCTCTCCCAGGCTGTCACATTACAGGAATCTGCTAGTTAAGGAAAGGAGGATTTCTCTTCTCTCCTTTGTTTACCCATACTACAAAATATAATTCATACTGCAAACAAGTTTCCCTTTCTACATGATTTATTGAGGAAATAAGTCATCCTTTTAGGGTTCAATGTCTTCAAATTTTTAAGCAGCTTCTTTGGAATGTATTTTATTTGGTATTGCTATCTATTGCTGTGACACTGTATTCACATAAAATGTCATTTAAAGACTATATATAAAATAGTTACATGTTCTTTCTAGTACAAAAACAAAGAATGAACATAAAAAAAAGGTTTTTAGATAGAATTCAAAAAATATTGAAAGCCTCTGGTTTTCCCTCTCGGGCAAAACTTCTAGTCTTGATACCCTGAAAAAATCTCTGCTATAAAATACCTCTAGAGTATAAAATAAAATAAAAATCCGCATCCTTTTAAGTTCATAATGACCTTGCAAGAATGTAGGAGAAATCCCAGGGGACGAAACAAAAGGAGGCAGGCACGCAAGGAATGATGGCTCTGGGGGAACCTGGTAACGTCCCCACACCTTGTGCTGTGGTTTCAGTAGCCGTAAAAGGCAGAAGACAATGTGGAGGGCTCTTGGAAGGGGAGAGTCTCCCTAGACCTTCTCATGCAGCCAGAAACTCCAAGAGCCACGCTGAGTGAAAGGACAAACACATACACAAGTCCCTGCCCTTCAAAGGGAGAGAAGGCGACTTCAATATCATCTAGGCACAAAGGTTGGAAGTCAGCAAACAAAGCAACAGATGATGACTCAGTCACACAGCTCCACAGCCAGATGCTGGAACGATCAGACGCTGAGCCCTTCTCTCAAGGTCATTTTTTAGGGGAACCCAAAGTTAAAGAATGACCAAGTTAAATCTATTCCAGAAATGTACATTTTGGTTTAACATTGAAAAATCAATTAATGTAGTTAGCCATACTTAGAAATCAAACTAGAAAGGCCTAAGATCACCTCAGGAGGCACCAAAATATATTTGATTAATTTTTATATTCATTCAGCTTAAAATCCTTGGCATAATGGGCTAGAGGATAACTTCTTTAAACTGAAAAAAATTGAACCTACCAAAATCTTAGAGCAAACATGGTACCAAATGGTAGAATCTGGAACATTCCCTTTCAAAAAGGATTAAGACAAGGTTGCTTTTATACCATACATTGGGGGCTCTAGCCACTTCAATAAGATGAGAAAATCTGTAAGCAACACACAAAATGGTATTATTTGTGTATTATATTTATAAAATATTTCCCTCCAAACATCTTTAAAGCATTAAAATTAATATGAGGGTCTAACAAAATTATCAGATATAAGATAAATTAAAATTTGATTTTATTTCTATACCCAAGCAACAAAGAGAAAATGTAGTTTTGAAAAATGGGTACCTTTTACAAGAGTAACAAAATATATAAGGTGTTAGATTTATCTAGCACAATATTTTAAAGATCTTTATGGGGAACATTTTAAAACTTTATAAAAAGACAGTTTACAATTCACTAAAGAAATAGGGAAATGTGCCACATTCCTAGGTAGGAGAACTCAATACCTTAAAGATGTCCAATCTTTCTAATATTATCTCAGTCCTAACAAGGTTTATTAAACTTGTCAAACTGATGCTAAATCATAAGGAAAAGAGTTACAAATATCCAAGACATTCCTGAAGGAAAGTGAGGAACTAGGTGAAGGAAATGGTCTACCAGAAACTGAGATTTGTTAATAAAATATAGTAATTAAGACAGTGAGGTATTGGCATAAGAAGAAGCAAAAGGAACATCAGGGGAAAAGAACAGAGGGCACAGAGGCTGACTCATGCAAACCTAGATACTTGCTATATCCGAGAAGCGCTATTCAGACCACTGGGAAAAAGTCAAATATTTAAAACATGCTTCGGAAACAATTAAAAAAAAAACTGAAACTGAGCCACTATCAGACACCATGCACAATCATATAATGCAGGTGAATTAAAGCTAAAAAAAAAGGGAGAGAAAGGAAATACAAGAGTAAATATTTGAAAATTTGGCGATAGAGAAAAAAATTAAAACAAAATGAAAAACAAAACTCAAAAGAGAAACTTGATAAATTTCACTCAGTTAAAATTTAAAATTGATGTTCATTCAAAAGAAAACATAAGTAAACAAAAAGCCAGTAATAAATTTGACAAATCGATTTTTATAAAAGATTAACACATGGCTTATATAAACAATGCCTACAATCCAATGGGAAAAACTATGAAAGACAGTGACACCCTGTTGGTGGAATTTTCAATTTGTACACTCACTTTAGAAAATGATTTTTATTATGCATTAAAATTAAAGGTGGGCAGAATTAACACTGGCAATTCTATTCCTCTGTCCAAAACAGTGCGCCTAAGAATATATATGTATGCATAAATGTTAAAAGGCACTTTGATTGTTAAAAGGTATGTAACTGTGAAACATACTTTTTAAAAAAACAAATAATGTTCAAACAGAAATTTTAAAAAACAACTACCAATAACCTAAATTTCTATTGGCAGAAGTGAAAAACAGTTATATATTTATTATAACCGAAAAAGATAAACTATGACTTCAGAAATCGTAATACATTTCTCTCAAAAACATAACAATGAACAGGGACAGAAAGAAGACTTGTGACCACCAGAGGTGAAGGGAGGGGAACACAAAAGTGACTGCTGTGGGTACAAAGTTTCTTGAGGTTTCTTTTGGGGCGATGGAGATGTTTCAGACTTGGATTGTGATGACAATTTCACAGCCTTGTGATTATACTAAAAAATACTAAGCTGTACATTTTTATGGTACCTAAGTTGTATCTCAATATAAAACCCATAATGTTGAGCAAGTTGCAGAAGAATATTAACAGGATGATAATATTTCTATAATGCTTAAACTTAAGTACAATGCAAAATGTTTATATACATATCTGGTAAAATCATGAAGACAGTCAAAGGATAATAATCACAAAATTTCAGATTGTGATAAGGCTAATCAGTGGACCTCAAAATATTGATAATGTTCTACTTTTTAGGCTTAACTATGCCTATTTTAAAGTATTATTATTTATAATTTACATATATGTTAAATATCTTTTTGAATGTGTGTACTATGTTGCACAATATAAAATCCAAAAGGTAAAAAATAAGTTTCTTAAGGTAAATAAACTGAATTTCATCAAAAATTTGAGAGAAAAATTGGAAGGAGAGTAACAATAGGGTAGGTGTGAAAAATAAAAGATAATAAGTACCTAGTATATTGCTGAACCAATAAGGAATTTAAAAATACTAGGGCAAAAATATTTATGAGGGGTGGAAAGAAGTGAATAAGCTTGATAGATACTAAAATAGAAAATTGACAGAATTTGGCAGTGGATTGGGATTGGAGGTGAAAACTATTGCAAGAATGATTTCCAGGTTTCCAGCTGCACCATTGGCTAGATGGTGACCTACTTATCAAGGTAAGAATCACCTCCCAAATAATCATTAGCAAGGGCAGTTAAATTTTTATTTGCAAATTAGAAACACCAAAAATGAAGCAAGTATTAAGATGGCGGATAAATGAATCATGGTACAATGGGGTGGAGGAATGGTATGCAGCCATTAAATATCATGTTTTAAGAGACTGATGACATCTTGCATTTTAAGAGCAGATTAATATCTGTACATACAGTACAGTTTCCATTCTGCAAAATAATATTAATATATATGTATATTAAAAATGACCAAAATGTCTTAAAGTACTAGCAATGGCTGTCTCTGGGAGATGCAATTATAACTAATTTTAATTGTCTTCTATTTACTTTTGTGGAATCTAAAATGTAATTAATGTCCTACAATAAACAAGCATTAATTTAATATTATAGAATATGTGTGGCATTTCAAAATGCAACTAAAATCACCATGAGTCTCTTCAAGTCCATCTCTTTAGGACACTGATGTTACATGGAAGGCTGCAAAATCACACATCGTATCATGCATGTGCTATGAGGTAGTCTGGGAAACTGATGGGGAAGAGAAATGTTCCCGGTTGTTTGTTATGAAATAATTATGTGGCTGGGGTTAAAAGCCTCTAGGACAACCAAGTGGCAGCTTTCACTCAGACACTTTTAATGCATTGGCAAAATGCCTTCTTTTCAGGTGCACCCCAGGTGATTCGGGGTAAAAGCTCAAAACAGCACGTTTTTGCCCAAAACTACCTTCAGAAAGAAGGGTTGTCAATTTGCTGGAAATAATTTTTGTCGTCTTCTAGGGTTATAGGCACAACATGGTTATTCTCCTTCCTTTAACTTTGGGATGTTGGAGTTTTGCATGTCTATCGCTTCTCGTCCTTTTTTCCATTTTCTCTACTACTTTCTTGCACCTTCTTTCTGTTTCATCTTTTGAAATAAGAACGTTTTTTGGAATAAATATTATGTTTTTATTTATTTATTTATAAAAGGACAGTAGTTATGGTATTGTTACTTTACCCCTCTCTGCGTAGACATAATGTCTTAATCATGGCAGTTCTATTATATTTTTTAGGTAACATTTTCATAACATGAAATTATTCATTTTAAAATACGCCATTCAGTGACAATTAGTACTTTCTAGTGGTAGATTTTTAATACATTTATGTTTAATATATATGACTGAATAAATAAGATTGCACTGAATTAAATAGGCCTCCAAACAACAAAATGCAAATTGAAAACATTTTCTACTTTTTTTGCCAGGATGCTCTTGTTTCATTTGTTCAAGGGAAATACCTGCTTAGATATAAACTTCCTAAATTAATACAAATATCCTTACATAGTTAAACATGAGTTTAGGAAGCAAGCGTTTAGGTAGCAAGGGATAATTCGTTTCCATTATATGTCATTAGCTCTTGGAAGGTAGACTTCCAAATATGAAAACATACTGATTTCATTGAAATGAGGGTTTTCTACTCCCTAAACAGAGAGCCATGGGAATAGGTGGTTTTATTCAAGTGACCAAGTATAGCTGGAATCACCTCTCACCTCCCTCTCCGCCTTAACCCCACAGATGCAAGCAGACTTCTCTCTAGCTCTAAAGATTACACACTTTATCTTGATAGTGTTGGGAAATGAAGAATTAGAAGAAACAAATTCTAGATCAGTAGCACATCTATAAGATGAGATTTTACAGATTAATCCTCTTTGCTGCAAAACTAGATTTTCTTTTTCCTCTAAAAACCTTCAGCTTTCTTTGATTGGCTTTACCTGTTTTTTCCCCTCTAGCAATGGTCAAGAGAAATTGTACTCTTCCAGAACCAAATCTTGAAATATTTAATAAATACCTAATTTATCTAAATCATGTATTTACACATATTTGTTCAGAATACATAATATGGTATAACTTGTCATTTTTCAGTCATAAACCTCCCCTGACTCCTTCACAAAGGGCTCAGGTTTCCTTGCCTTGGCCAACTCTCTTCATCTAGAGACTCTAGGATTGATACTTTCAGAAACCTGAAGGCCAACTGGGTTCCCTCTTCCCCCTTCTTATACTCCCTTTTCCACCTTCCTGCACCCAACATGCTTTGCTCTTCTCTCTTCCAGGTCATTCATTCCATCACACCCTCTGGAATTTCCACGTCGTTACAACAGAAGCTTCTTTCATCCTCAGATACCAGCTCTTCACTGCCTGAACAGAGAGGATCCGTAGGGCCCCATCTTTGTGGCCTGTAAACCAATCTGGTACAGAACATAAACGATCATAGCCAATATGTACTGGCTGTGTCTACTGTGCCAGGCAGGAGCTTTCAAAGGTCTTTAATGTGTTAATTTATGTGAACTTATCAGTAGCCCTACAAAAAGTACTTAATCAGAAAAATATATATATAAAAGTGTAATCTAAAACATAGAAGAACAATCCTGAAAAGAGTATGTGGAGCACTTATGGTGCAGCAGGTTCTTTGAGAAAGCCTATCAAGCATAGAGAGTGAATCAAAACACACCAGGGCAGGTTCCAGAGGCTACCAGGAATGCCCCTTGAGGAGGTGCAATGGAGAAAGGACAGCCTGCAGGACTGAGGACCAGAGGAAAGGCCAGACCCCAGTGTCCGTCTCTGTTCCAAGATGATGCCAACATTTGGTCTCACACATCTGGTGGCATCTAACAGTCCTCTAATGGAGAAATCTCTGCAAAGGTTTGAGCTGAAGTCATTGGGAGGGAGGTGTTAAATGTAAATGTGTCGCATTCATTTCCAGTTGCTACATGAATGCATTCTAACAAGCTGTTAGAAAGGGAGTCAAGGAAAGGAAAGATTCTGATCCATATTCCAAAAATGCAAAGCTGAAGAGATGTTGCAAGATGACATTCAATATGGGGAAAAGCCCAGTAATGGGGCTTCTCCACTTTGCAAGAAAACCATGAGATTAAGAGGAATGATGGACACCCACCACCCAGACATGATGGAATCCCTTAGGGTTTCATACCTGGGCTCCCAGGGACTTTGACTCAAGCAGAAGAACCCTGGGCACACCTACCCTCTCCCTGTAGGCACCACAGGGCCCCTGGTTGGAGCCTCTCTGCTCACTGATGACAGCTATTGCTGCACTCACCATGGATGCCAATGCAAGCAACACAGAACAGGCGGTCTGCAGTGCTCCTCTCAGGTGCCAGGCCACACTTCCAGGTCACAGCTGAACTTGCATCTTCACAGACATCATTAAAACTCAACCTACTGGCCAGGTGCAGTGGCTCACGCCTGCAATCCCAGCACTTTGGGAGGCTGAGGCAGGTGGACTGCTTGACGTCAGGAGTTCGAGACCAACTTGGCCAACATGGTGAAACCCCATCTCTACTAAAAATACAATAAAAATTAGCTGGGCATGGTGGTGCATGCCTGTAGTCCTAGCTACTCAGGGGCTGAGGCAGGAGAACTGCTTGAACCTGGGAGGCAGAGGTTGCAGTGAGCCAAGATTGTGCCACTGCATTCCAGCCTCGGTGACAGAGTAAGACTCAATCTCAAAACAAAACAAAATAAAAAAACTCAACCTACCATTCATCATATTTCTGCCCACAGTGGAAGCCCTTAGAGCTATTCACTTTCTCCCATGGGGTTATCCTAACTGATGTTTTCCTTTCACCCAGTCCTTTTTCACTCCTTTACCTCCCAAACACTTCCAGTGTCTTCTCTCAAGTGTCCTTTCCATCGCAACACTACTCCCATGCTTTCTCAGCCTTTTCTGAAAGCTGGCTGCATCCTGGGCACTCTGACTCTTTTGCTTATTTTGCCCCTGGACTTTCCTTGGGATTCTTCTCGTTCTTCAATGATTCTGTCAAATAGTACTTTGAATCCATAATGCAAAGTCTTCATTTATTGAAAGTTCATTCTCATGGATCCTGCCCCATCTGTCATGCCTTCTCCAGGCTGCATTCCCCTCTTCCTCACACCAGGAAACCAAGCACTAGATCAACATGGCTCGCATGTCGCCAGGTCCCCTGCCTGGACCACTCATCCTCGTTACCCCTGGCTGGCCAGTCCCTGCTGCAATGCTCTCTTCTGTCCACTCCTGTGGTTCCTCAGCTGGCTAGTCTGTGCCCCTTCATTGCGTTTTCTCTGCTAGCTTACCTTTCTGTCCCTGACTTCTAAAAGTTAGAGTAGTTGGGTCCGATCCCAGGTGCTCCCTTCCATCTCATCTCTCAAGTCACTTTCAGCAAATCCTAGGGACTTAAATGCAGCTAGATGCCCATGAATCCCAAATTAACATCTCCATTCCAAGCCTCTCCAACAGCCTACCCAACATCTTCTCTCATATTTCTGTTATGTCCAACCTCGTATGTCCAAAATAAATCTCTTAACTCTCCCTCCCCCATCTCAGGAGAAGACCTTGTCATCACCCAGTGACAGTGTAGCACACTGAAGGCCCTCCCTTCCTCCCCGACTCCCAAATCATCACCAGGCGCTACTGAGCCTTTAGAAATGAAAGTCAATATTTTTACACTGTTAAATATTTAATACATATGTGTGCTACAAAATTCGGGAAGTCCAAAAAATAACACGATGAAACGTGAGTCCTCTCCCCAACCCGTCCCTTCCCCAGGAAGTCAGGCTGACTCCTTTCGTTGTCATATTTGTGAGTTCACTTGCAGTGGGTATCTGTGCACATACCCATACATTTTAAAAATTAAAAAAAAAATGGTTGTACTATACCATACACACTGTTCTGGAGCTTGTTTCCCCACCTCACACTATACAGTCAAATATTATTATTCTGGGTCAGTATAAACAGAGCTGCCTCATTTGTGTTAAAAGTTGCATAGGATTCAAACGCTCACCATTACAAGACAATACCGTAATAAGCATGTGTATAAGTTTCAATTCCTAACAATAATGCAATGAAGACCCTTATAAAGAAATCATTTCCCATCCACATGAGTAATTCCTGGAAATTAAATTGTGGGTCAGGGAACATAAGGCATTTGTCGTATCGATAGATACAACCAAATTGCATAGATGCTTGCTGTTCAGTCTGTACCACCAGCAGCCTTGGGTGGGAACCCGTTTCCCAACATTCTGGCAAACACACTGTGTTATCAAACTTCTTGATCTGTGCCAATCTGATAGGTGAACTATTCTACCACACTGTGGTTTTCATTGCATTCATCTTATTACAAGAAAGGTTAAGCAATCTTTCATACATGTAAGCCTTTCTTGCATTAATTTTCATGACTGTGAACTTTGTATTCAGGTCATTCACCCATTTTTAGAATGTTTTTAGTTTCTTATTTTTTATAGCTCTCTTTTCAAGTATTAAATAAGCATCATTAGCACTTCATCTATGATATTGGCTGCAATTTCCTTCCAGCTTATACTTTAATTTTGTTTTTACTGTTTTTGTTTTGTTTTACTGTTTTCCCCCTACAGAATCCTATTTTAGAAAGTCAAATTTATCAATATTTCTTTACTTTTCTACTAGGTTTTATGGTTTCATGTTTTAATATTTAATTTTTTGCTTCACCTGACATTTTAGTGAAAGGAGACAGGCATCTAACTTTTAGGTGTCTACAGGTATATTTTCTGGCTCTGCCAACTCCATTTACTGAATAATCTATCTTATCCTCCAATGAAATAAACTGCCAGCTTTATAATATGCTTTGTCCTTTGTATCTAGATTTATTTCTGTACTAAATACAACTGGCCTTTTGATTTGGCTATGTGCATGTAGGTTTTCCACTCCTACCGGTTTGTGAGCTTCCTAAGCACACTGTCAGGGTCTGAGATTTTATTCCCCTTCCCTTAGAAAGTAATGTTAGCCTGTCACCGTTAGGTGGATGCTGGCAGAGGATGCAAACCTTTCCGGTCAGAGACTCATGGCACAGAAAGCGGTGTGACTTGCCTCTATTCCTCTTGCTCCCCAGGCAGCACGGGGCAACAGGGCGGGGCCTGTTGGATGCCACGTCTGCAGTGGGCTGTGTTTCGGCTGACACAAAGGGCTTGGAGAATCCACCATTTTTGCAGCAGGAAATAAGCAGGTCTGCTCTTTGTTCTGGAATGCAACCTCACCTTTTAGTGTGGTTTGCTGCAAGCACAACCCCTAGAAAAGGCTTGAGTAAAGCGAAACCATGGTCTTGCGTATTTAACTGACCCATTAAGAGGCATGGGAGCAGGAGAGACGCACGGAGGAGAGTCCTTCCCAGCAGACACAGCTGGGTGGTTGTGATCGGTTTGCATTTTGATGTCCACAGGATCACACAGTGTCTAGCACAAACCAGATGCTTAAGACATTGATAAATTTGACAGAATCCAACGTTTCATGGGGTTAGAATGAATTTACCACCACATAGCATAACTATGAACCATCTATTGAGTATTATTCTCCTCCACACAGATAGTTCCTCACACTATTGACCCAGGCAGCGTGGAGTCTAAAATGTTACCTTTTAAAGGAATCAACCTAAAAATAAATGAAATAGAATTACTATTTGACTCATTAAAACTAATTTCTGTGAAATGAAATTTAGAGACTTTATTTACTGTCTTCATTTCCTGTGAAATGTTGAGCTGATAACTCGGAAGCAAGCACTGAGTTGAAGCACCCCTAACCGTTTTTTAGTGGCTGTACCATATTTGCCAAGGGTCCTTGGTTATTACCACTAAAATGTTTTAATTATGCCTTATTATGTTTGAAATTACAATCTAACCAGGACCAGGAATACCATCTAGTGAAGAAACACGAGGAGATAAAGAAGCGTTTTTCCCTCTTACGAAATTAGCTAGAGATTGCAAATACCATTTAGAAACTAGAAAAACGAACTTGTTGAAGAACTTCAAGGAAAAAAGGCCCAATGGAAAACAGTGAGACAATTGGCAAATAGTTTAACTGTACTTAAGAAACATTTGGAAATGAATGACGGGATGCAGTCACATTAAACACGTAGACTTGTGACTCTGTGCCTGCACACTGAGTAAGAATTGAATGACACGCATGACGCTCTCTGGGGAAGCACAGTAGAAGACAGTTAACGTCACAGGTGGATGTGCTGCAGACCTCACTGAAGCTGGCACACTGAAAACAGCCCTCTGGATCACTTGCAAATCAATTTAAATGTTAACATTTAACAGCGATACATTAAAACAAAGGTTGCCTCAATTTCCCTTCTACTTGTTTTCATTTACCTCCTGTCTTCTAACTGCAAACATAACTTCAATCAGAGGATAAACCTGTTTAACCAAGATGGAGTTCCATTCTTTTTTTTCTTTTCTTTTTTTTTTTTTTCTTTTGGAGACAGAATCTCGCTCTGTTGCCAGGCTGGAGTGCAGTGGCGGGATCTCGGCTCACTGTAACCTCTGCCTCCTGGGTTCAAGCGATTCTCCTACCTCAGCCTTCCGAGTAGCTGAGACTACAGTGCGCCACCACACCCAGCTAATTTTTGTATTTGTAGTAGAGGTGAGGTTTCACCATGCTGGCTAGGATGGTCTCGATCTCTTGACCTTGAAATCCTCCCACCTCGGACTCCCAAAGTGCTAGGATTACAGGTGTGAGCCACTGTGCCTGGCCCATTCTTGTCTTCTTACCTTATCTTTATATCACTTTTTCTTGGAATTTCCCTGAATATGTAATCTGATGTGATATTTGATACTTTGTGAAACTTCCTCAGCTCAAAGATAAGTCACTTTCTCTACTATACTACTATATATAGTAGTAAGAAGCAGCTAAAATTGCAGCATTAGACATTAAAATTAAGCACTAAGAAAGTTAAAAAAATGCCAGATGATGGTTATAATACATGGCAATTTTTATCTTCAAATTATGTGTGGCAATATTGTAACAAAAGACACAAGAAAAAATATTTGAGGAAAGAAATATTTGAGGAAAATAGTGCCTTATTACTTAGATAGACAGCTAATGGGGCAAAGACCTATGTTTTGGTAATTCTTAGTATATATTTGAGGCTTAACAAATATTTAGCATATTTTTAGTAACAATGTTTGCTGATTTTTATATTTTGAATTGAAAAAGCCATAAATGCACCTTCATAATAAAGGGTGAGCCCACTTTTCTATTATTCTGTAACTAAAACATGATGCTATTTAAAACAACAGGGCAAAATAATGAACTAGATATTAATTTCCTTTAAAGTTTATATTGTGAGAGACAAGGGTGCCATTTTGAAACTGTGTTGTACTTTTAGTATGAAGAAACTTTAAAACTAGGTACAAGTTTATCAAAATAAAACAGGTATCAAGTCTCAAAAATACCATCTATTTCATTTTCTGTGTGCTTTTAATGGCAGTGAGAATCATGTTTTTAAATTCTCACTTTTACTACCTAAAAGGAAATTTTTGTAGTATAAAATATAATTTTAAGATGTTTTCAATATATAATACCTTTTTTTTTTTTTAGCAAGACAGCTTTGGGCTGACATTTGAAACTTTTACTAAAGAACCAGCAAATATTAAAATGCAGGCTGATGTTTATACTTTCAGTAGTAATTCTTAGAATGTATTTATCTGAACTGAAATCTCCACTTAACAGTCAGCGGGAAATGGCAATAAATGGCATCTGCCCTAAATTTCACAAGTTGTTGCTTTATTTATTTTCTTGTGAACCTCATTAATCCATACTCCCTCAAGTCACTTTAGTTTAATGTTATTTGTGTGACAAAAGTGTTTTAAACAAGGAAAAATGGAAAATTCATGTGTAAATAGCTAATCATTGCTTTTAAACATAGCATATACACGGGGGCTCAGAGGACAGGTTGGTGAAGATTACTCAGAAAGAGAATTTAAAAACCTTACCTCAATTCTCAGTTATGTCATAATCATATCTTTATATTACATATTATAAAATATTTTTTACCTATCCCTCATACTGGTCAGAGTCAAATTCATGATCTTTGTGAGTATACTGACAAACTACTCTCACAAGCTATTACTATTATTGATATTTTATATATCAACTGTTTTTTTTTTTTTCATCCATAAAAGCACCTCAACGACATGTTCGGTAGCAAATAAGTTTTCAGATCCCTTTACTCCATTGAATAACAGCTCTAAAAACACTTTGACTAACTTGAATATCTTCTATTTGCAATGCCTAAAGATTGAGAATAAAGCGGTTAAGAAGGAAGGTGTAATTTGTAAATTTAGAATTGCCAAATTAGTAATGAGTACATAAGTTCAAATAATTTTACTCAATCAAAAAGATAGTGACATTTGATGCTGATTAATCGCCATTTTTGTTATGTGTGATTTTCAGAGTATGTTTTCTTTCCTATCTTACTTTTTCAAATTTTGCTTTTCAGTATCTTTCAAGATGACTTTGGCTTATCCTAAAAAGAATTTGAGACCTAAAGGTCAATGTAGGGGAGAAATACAATTAAAAAAATCTTTGCTTGCCAGACAAGCAAATCTTGATTATAACTTGTTTGATTAGGTAAACATTCTAAAATAATACTGAATTTAGATTCTTTTTTTATTTTGTTGGCTAGTTTTCTAAACTCTTAAGTGGGCAGTGATATACATTTCTATTAAACTGTATAAGTATGCAAATTGGGATATAAATTGCATTAGAAAATGTGAACGTATTTGCTTGATATTTAATTCAACCATAAAAAATAAATTATTGCACTTATTACTGTTCTCTTTCCTCATTTGTCATCTCATATTGCTCTTAGTCACTCACTATCAAAATTTGTTTAATCTTACTTCTATTAATTTCCTTAAAGATTCATGCAAAGCAAATTTATGTCAGGTTGTAAGCACCTTTCTCTCAAAGCAACCACCACTGTATTTGTGACAACTCACGCCAGAACCCTGAATCTGCCTTGGGAAGAAACATTGCCAGTTGGTGGCAGCATTCACAAGAGAGGGTCACATTTCCTCTGTTATCTTTAGGTTGAATTTCAAAACAACTCTAGAAAACAGACTCAGAAGGCTAGCCTTGGAAACAGCATGCAAACAACTGCAGAAAAGTGGAAGGTTTCTGACTATAATACAGTTCTACCAAACAGCAGGGCATGGGGCAAAAAAGCAGGCTGGCTCCCTTCCTCCTGTTTACCTCCTGAGCAGTGTATAAAACAGGGTGAGCTTGCTCCTGGAATCAATACGTGAATCAATGAACACAGGCTGATCTTCCCCCCTTCATAACATCTGTGCTCTGTACAAGGACACTCCGGGCCACCCTCACTGAGCATCCTCCCGCCCTCTCCCAGAAAATATAGCTGTGTCATCTTAGAGACATTTTTAATGTCATCTGCTTATGATGTGCAGATTGAGAAGCAGACAATTTTGTTCTGCTCTGGCATGAAAAAACAAAACGTTTCAATCGGCAGCTAGGATATCAACATGAAGCAACACACAGGACATCAAATTTCATCATGCAAAATATGGGTGTATTCTATTACAGGGGCCAAGCATTCCAAGGAAAAGTAATGGTCTAAGAAGATGCTCTTGCATTTTAAAAGTATCTACTAGTGTTATACAGTCATTAATGTGTAATTTCCATTTCAATAATAGGAAGCCTTCTGGAAAAAAAAGCCTGTGTTGCTTCTTAAATCTAGAAACACATTCCCAAAATTCAAACACAACAAAATCCAGAGGCATATTAATAAAAATTTTAAACTCCTAACTGCAGTCAGTTTTTAATTGGGCATTTATGTATTTCTTCAACATAATTATATTTATAATGAAAAATGTTGCAAATATTGGATTAGCTGTATTTGTACCTACAACATATTTTTCTAAAACGTATTAATTTAATTGATAGACTTTTAAAAAGTTACAGTAGTTCTATCATATATGCACATTAAATAATCATTTATTTTAGAAAATCCTCCCTCATCAAATGAACATTTAGGAAAGAGACTGATCCATATTTTTAACAAGAATAATAAACACTCAAGTAGAAAGCCTTTATAATTTCCAAGGGGCTGATCAATTCCATTAACACATCCTGATACTTTAAATGTTTGCAATGCTGCACATAGCAAATGATCCAAACAGCAGTTACATTCTCTCATGTAAGTCATTCTGTTGCACATACACAGACTTAGCAAGTTACAAAACTCTTGTGAAATTTCAGTTGAAACATTAGCAAATAAATTTGCTGGTAAAGTGCAAGAAGTCTCCTTATAAATCCTAGATGAGGAAAAGTCTGTCCACAGTTCATTCATCAGAGGAATGGAATTTCTCAAATGAGCTACTGAACAACATTATCTAATAAAATGAAATATAACGAAACGGTGCCACTCATTTTAAAGATTAAATATATCCTTTGACAGAAACCTGTGAAGTTAAAAATCTTTCCCTCTTAAAATACCTTTTAAATTAAAGCTATTCTAACTAGTTATATAGCATTCCACTTAATCTGCTTAGTTTTTAGATTGAGTTCACCTAAATACAAAATACTATCAAACACCTACAGGGCAAATAACTAAAAAAGAAAGACAATTTCATAAGCAATAAAATACTATCCACCTTTCTCCTCCCATACTTGCCTCTCCTATATGAAACAAAGAAAAGAATTAGTGATGTTCATTATTGGTAGTGCTACTAGTATTTGTATGGTGAACCCGTAACGTATTTTTAAATCTCTACACTTTTATATAATTGACTCTTTCTTGAAAAGTAATTGTTTCAGAAGACTTCTAATAAAATAATCATTATTATATATGATTCTGTTAAAAATAGAAAAAACAAACAAACAAACAAACAGAAAAAAATTCCTGCTGAAAGATATCCCCATTTTATTAGCCGTGAAAGGAAAGAAAGCTTCCAAGGAAAGATCTTGGACCATGAGAAAAAATTTCAACCAGGCTGTTTGCTGGCAAGAGGCCATGCCGGCCCCAGCCAGTCCTGCGTGCAGAGCATGTTGGCAGATGTTATTAGCTGACTTTTGCTGAAAAAGTATGGAAGAACAGTTGGAAAATCACAAGGTGTAGAACAAGCTTTAAATAAATAAAAAGCTTATCTGGCAATAGAAAGGGGGAATGAAAACAAGTTCCTCAGTTGAGGAAGAGGACTGGGATACTTCTAATCACACAGTTTCTTACTGTTGGTTTGTTTCATGGGCTGACTCTCAATGAGAATTGAAATTGTATCACCCACATTTGTATTTAGAGGTTCTAACTGCAGAATTGCAATTAATTTCCAGTTTGCTGTAGGAAATTTATAATCTCTAGACAGAATACCACAGATAGAAGTGATAATTCTTTAACCTTCTCTCTTTTGCCCCCAGTCTGGTAACTGAGGCAATACATGGGGAAAGTGCTAACTGCCAATCCAGAGCTGCTGATACCTTAAAAACACTGGCCTTTACCACTAGGATGCCCCCAAGAAACAAGCAAACAGGAAAAGATGACACTTGCTAACGTGTGACGGGCACAGCAAGTAAATGTTCAACACGGATATGAAAATGTAACTTCATATTAAAAGTCAAAATGAAAAAGAAAAAAAATGCAAAATATACTTTCTCAGAAGAAACCATGACATGATCTTTAAAAGTGGTGGTTCCTTTAGCATTGTCTACTGACGGCTGGCAACATACAGGAACGTAGAGGTGGCCCATTTACATCCTCATAAAAGTGGGATGTAAGTGATCACAAAGCCAATAAAACTATACTACATTTTTTTCAAGTTCCAAGATAAGAATCCCTTCATCTTTCCTGAGTAGACATATTGCTAGGCAACATTTGTGAACATAAAAAAAGGTAACAAGATCTAAAAAGAACGCCAAAGCATAATGTTCATAAAGGTAGGGCCCCCAACACACACAATCATACACACACAATCATACCTATACACACACAATCATACACAATCTATTATATAAACAAACGCACACATACAGGTGCACAGACTTAAAATGGCATTTCTTGAGGTATTATTTTTTAAAGATATGATTTAAAAATGGAAGATCAACTTTAAACACACCTCTTTGAGGCACATTGCGTGATATTTGCCACACTGATTATTCTTCCCAAATTCAGGCTACTAATCAATAATCCTAACTGTATACATGCTAAAAATAAAAACGCCATAATCTTTGTACTAGTCAGGGCTCTCTTGGCACATAAAATTAGCCAACACAATCTTCAAGTCACTTGTTACAAAAATATATTAAAATATGTATCACCCTTTCAAAAATTACAATCTTATTTTCTCTTAGATTAAGACTTTATTACATTTAAAACACTTCTATGAATTATACAGGACATGCAAAAGTAAACATCCGGGACTTAAAAACAACCAATATTGTAAGACAAATTATTGCTGTAAATTATTTCATGAAGACATAATTAAAAATAAATAAATAAACAGCCAAGGCCGGTTTTGTTGAGCTTTCTTCGTTGTTCAGGATCGGCAGCCCGCTGGGATCTGAACTCAGGAAGCCCTCACCTCACCCTGACTTGGTCACTGAGGAGAGGCAATTGTAGGGGTGCTTATTTGCTATAGGCTTTGAAAGTCACAAAAGCCCCGCAGATGTAAGAATTCGAAGCAGTGCTCCAATGGCATCTCCAACTTGGCCGTCACCGCCGGCAACGCGCACACAGGTAGTGGACGCCCGCCCACCTGCCAGTCCGCTGGGCGCGGGCCGCTCCACCGGGGGAGAAGGGGCGCTCCTGCCTCGGAGGGGGCGAGGACGCCCCTGTGGAAAGAAGGGGGCCCCTGCCTCGGAGGGGGCGAGGACGCCCCTGTGGAAAGAAGGGGGCTCCTGCCTCGGAGGGGGCGAGGACGCCCCTGTGGAAAGAAGGGGGCTCCTGCCTCGGAGGGGGAGAGGACGCCCCTGTACAAGAAAGGGGGGCTTTTGAAGCGGTGTGGTGAGAAGACGCTTCCGAGGAAGGAAGGGGGGGCTCCCGCAGCGGTGCAGGGAGAGGACGCCCCTGCGGAAGGAAGGGGGCGCTCCCGCGGGGGCTGGAGAGACGCCCGCGCGGTCTCCCGGCTCCGGGGCCGCTGGTTCGCGGGCCCGCCCTCTCCCCGGCGCTATGGAAACCGCACTTTCTCCGCCTGCCGTCCCCAATCTCTTTCTCCTATTACCTCCCAAATGCGATTTCAACTTCCCGAGAAGCTGACAAGTGAATGGCGCAGAGGACGCCCCGTAAGGCGCCCGCGATCGGGTGGGACACGGGCGCCCCCTCTGCGCCCCTCGCAGCCCCGCTGTCCTCCGGGAAAGGGCGCGCGCCGCTCTCGATCTGGAGCGCGGGCCTCGCGAACCCGCGGCCGCGGGCCCTGGAACCTCCCTGCGCTCACCGGCTGCGGGGGACCGAGACGGGGACGGGGAACGGGGAGGGGGCGCGCCCACCCCGAGCGCGGGAGCGGCCGCCCTCGCCCAGAATGGGGACCCCGCGCCCCGAGAGCAGGGCCCAGCTCGCCGCCCAGGCTTCCCCTGCGAGGCCGCAGCCCCCGCCGCCGATCCAGATCCCCCGCCCCGCCCCGCCGCGGCCCCGCCCGGCGCCCCCTCCCCGGCGGAAGCTCAAGCCCAATTAATTGAGTCCGAGGCGGGAGGGAAGGGCCCTGCGCGCCGTGGCCCGCCCCGCCCCTCCTCCGCGCCCCTTTTCCCGCCCTGGGTGGCATCTCCTCCGCCGGCATCCACAACGAGCCGCTGATTAATGAGGCCGGGGCCGCCCCCACCCCGCCCGGCCCGGCCGGGGCCTCCGCGGGAGGGGGAGGGGACGGCGGGAAACGCGGCCCGGGGAGAAAGGGGGGCGGGGCGGGGGCGCGCGGCCCGCCCCCGCGAGCGCCGCGCCGATTGGCCGAGCGCGCCGTCCGTCGGGGGGCGCGGCGCCAATGCGAGGCGGCGGGGCGGGGCGGCCGCGCCGTGTGTGCCTGCGTAACGCCGAGTCACATGTTGTTTTGCTCTTCTTAGTTCAGTCACTCGGTGCGCGATGTGTTACTCACTGTGCGGCGGGGACCGCGACGAGCCCGGGTCGCCTTTGGCAGCAGCAGCAGCAGCACCAGCAGCGGCAGCAGCCCCGGCGGCGGCGCGGACCCCGAGCGCCCGGGCGCACCCCGGCTCCCCGGAGCGCGACGCGGCGGCAGCAGCCCCGGTGCGGCCGCGCGCGCCTTAGGCTCGGCCCCGCGGCTCGGGGACCCCGACTCCCGGCCCAGTCAGCGCGTCCCCCGGCGCCGCCCGAGAGCCTGAGGAGGCAGCGGCCGCAGGCAGCCGGGGCGGGGGGCGGCCACCGCCCGCGCCGGGCATCCTTGGGAGCCCCGAAGCGCGGAGGGCGCGGCGCAGCCGAGCGGTGCTGGCCCCCGCGGGCCTCCCCGGACCTTCCCCACCGCCTGGGCCCGAGGGACGCGTGCTCGGGCGGGCGGCCGGGCGCAAGGGTGGGAGGGAGCCGCCCCCGCCCGCGCCCCCTCCGCCCCTCGCCCCAGCCCCTGGGCGCCGGGCCCGGGCGGCGCGGCCTGAAGCGCCCGGGATGGCGAGCCCGCCGCGGCACGGGCCGCCCGGGCCGGCGAGCGGAGACGGCCCCAACCTCAACAACAACAACAACAACAACAACCACAGCGTGCGCAAGTGCGGCTACCTGCGCAAGCAGAAGCACGGCCACAAGCGCTTCTTCGTGCTGCGCGGGCCCGGCACGGGCGGCGACGAGGCGACGGCGGGAGGGGGGTCGGCGCCGCAGCCGCCGCGGCTCGAGTACTACGAGAGCGAGAAAAAGTGGCGGAGCAAGGCAGGCGCGCCGAAGCGGGTGATCGCGCTCGACTGCTGCCTGAACATCAACAAGCGCGCCGACGCCAAGCACAAGTACCTGATCGCCCTCTACACCAAGGACGAGTACTTCGCCGTGGCCGCCGAGAACGAGCAGGAGCAGGAGGGCTGGTACCGCGCGCTCACCGACCTGGTCAGCGAGGGCCGCGCGGCCGCCGCAGACGCGCCCCCCACCGCCGCGCCCGCCGCGTCCTGCAGCGCCTCCCTGCCCGGCGCCCTGGGCGGCTCTGCCGGCGCCGCCGGGGCCGAGGACAGCTACGGGCTGGTGGCGCCCGCCACGGCCGCCTACCGCGAGGTGTGGCAGGTGAACCTGAAGCCCAAGGGTCTGGGCCAGAGCAAGAACCTGACGGGCGTGTACCGTCTGTGCCTGTCGGCGCGCACCATCGGCTTCGTGAAGCTCAACTGCGAGCAGCCGTCGGTGACGCTGCAGCTCATGAACATCCGCCGCTGCGGCCACTCGGACAGCTTCTTCTTCATCGAGGTGGGCCGCTCGGCCGTCACGGGTCCCGGCGAGCTGTGGATGCAGGCGGATGACTCGGTGGTGGCGCAGAACATACACGAGACCATCCTGGAGGCCATGAAGGCGCTCAAAGAGCTCTTCGAGTTCCGGCCACGCAGCAAGAGCCAGTCGTCGGGGTCGTCGGCCACACACCCTATCAGCGTCCCCGGCGCGCGCCGCCACCACCACCTGGTCAACCTACCCCCCAGCCAGACGGGCTTGGTGCGCCGTTCGCGCACCGACAGCCTGGCCGCCACCCCGCCGGCGGCCAAGTGCAGCTCGTGCCGGGTGCGCACCGCCAGCGAGGGCGACGGCGGCGCGGCGGCGGGGGCAGCGGCCGCGGGCGCCAGGCCAGTGTCGGTGGCTGGGAGCCCCCTGAGCCCCGGGCCGGTGCGCGCGCCCCTGAGCCGCTCGCACACCCTGAGCGGTGGCTGCGGCGGCCGCGGGAGCAAGGTGGCGCTGCTGCCGGCAGGGGGCGCGCTGCAGCACAGCCGCTCCATGTCCATGCCTGTGGCGCACTCGCCGCCCGCCGCCACCAGCCCCGGCTCCCTGTCGTCCAGCAGCGGCCACGGCTCGGGCTCCTACCCGCCGCCGCCGGGCCCGCACCCGCCCCTGCCGCACCCACTGCACCACGGCCCCGGCCAGCGGCCCTCCAGCGGCAGCGCCTCCGCCTCGGGCTCCCCCAGCGACCCCGGCTTCATGTCCCTGGACGAGTACGGCTCCAGCCCCGGCGACCTGCGCGCCTTCTGCAGCCACCGGAGCAACACGCCCGAGTCCATCGCGGAAACGCCCCCTGCGCGAGACGGCAGCGGCGGCGGTGAGTTCTACGGGTACATGACCATGGACAGGCCCCTGAGCCACTGTGGCCGCCCCTACCGCAGGGTCTCGGGAGACGCGGCCCAGGACCTGGACCGAGGGCTGCGCAAGAGGACCTACTCCCTGACCACGCCGGCCCGGCAGCGGCCGGTGCCCCAGCCCTCCTCCGCCTCGCTGGATGAGTACACCCTGATGCGGGCCACCTTCTCTGGCAGCGCAGGCCGCCTCTGCCCGTCCTGCCCCGCGTCCTCTCCCAAGGTGGCCTACCACCCCTACCCAGAGGACTACGGAGATATCGAGATCGGCTCCCACAGGAGCTCCAGCAGCAACCTGGGTGCAGACGACGGCTACATGCCCATGACGCCTGGCGCGGCCCTCGCGGGCAGTGGGAGCGGCAGCTGCAGGAGCGACGACTACATGCCCATGAGCCCTGCCAGCGTGTCCGCCCCCAAGCAGATCTTGCAGCCCAGGGCCGCCGCCGCTGCCGCCGCCGCCACCGTGCCCCCTGCGGGGCCTGCGGGGCCAGCGCCCACCTCTGCGGCGGGCAGGACATTCCCGGCGAGCGGGGGCGGTTACAAGGCCAGCTCGCCGGCCGAGAGCTCTCCCGAGGACAGCGGGTACATGCGCATGTGGTGCGGCTCCAAGCTGTCCATGGAGCACGCGGACGGCAAGCTGCTGCTCAACGGGGACTACCTCAACGTGTCCCCCAGCGACGCGGTCACCACGGGCACCCCGCCCGACTTCTTCTCCGCAGCCCTGCACGCCGGCGGGGAGCCGCTCAGGGGCGTTCCTGGCTGCTGCTACAGCTCCTTGCCCCGCTCCTACAAGGCCCCCTACACCTGCGGTGGGGACAGCGACCAGTACGTGCTCATGAGCTCCCCCGTGGGGCGCATCCTGGAGGAGGAGCGGCTGGAGCCTCAGGCCACGCCAGGGCCCAGCCAGGCGGCCAGCGCCTTCGGGGCAGGCCCCACGCAGCCCCCTCACCCCGTAGTGCCTTCGCCGGTGCGACCCAGCGGCGGCCGCCCCGAGGGCTTCCTGGGCCAGCGCGGCCGGGCTGTGCGGCCCACGCGCCTGTCCCTGGAGGGGCTGCCCAGCCTGCCCAGCATGCACGAGTACCCACTGCCGCCAGAGCCCAAGAGCCCCGGCGAGTACATCAACATCGACTTTGGCGAGCCCGGGGCCCGCCTGTCGCCGCCCGCGCCTCCCCTGCTGGCGTCGGCGGCCTCGTCCTCCTCGCTCTTGTCCGCCAGCAGCCCGGCCTCGTCGCTGGGCTCAGGCACCCCGGGCACCAGCAGCGACAGCCGGCAGCGCTCCCCGCTCTCTGACTACATGAACCTGGACTTCAGCTCCCCCAAGTCTCCCAAGCCGGGCGCCCGGAGCGGCCATCCCGTGGACTCCTTGGACGCCCTCCTGTCCCCTGAGGCCTCCTCCCCGTATCCGCCGCTGCCCCCGCGTCCGTCCGCATCCCCGTCGTCGTCCCTGCAGCCGCCACCGCCACCACCGCCCCCCGGGGAGCTGTACCGCTTGCCCCCTGCTTCGGCCGCTGCCACCGTCCAGGGCCCAGGCGCCGCCTCGTCCTCGGACACCGGAGACAATGGTGACTACACCGAGATGGCTTTCGGTGTGGCCGCCACCCCGCCGCAACCCATCGCGGCCCCCGCGAAGCCAGAAGCTGTCCGCGTGGCCAGCCCGACGTCGGGCGTGAAGAGGCTGAGCCTCATGGAGCAGGTGTCGGGGGTCGAGGCCTTCCTGCAGGCCAGCCAGCCCCCGGACCCCCACCGCGGCGCCAAGGTCATCCGCGCAGACCCACAGGGGGGCCGCCGCCGCCACAGCTCCGAGACCTTCTCCTCCACCACGACGGTCACCCCCGTGTCCCCGTCTTTCGCCCACAACCCCAAGCGCCACAACTCGGCCTCCGTGGAAAATGTGTCTCTCAGGAAAAGCAGCGAGGGCGGCGTGGGCGGCGTCCCTGGAGGGGGCGACGAGCCGCCCACCTCCCCCAGACAGTTGCAGCCGGCGCCCCCCTTGGCACCGCAGGGCCGGCCTTGGACCCCGGGTCAGCCCGGGGGCTTGGTCGGTTGTCCTGGGAGCGGTGGATCACCAATGCGCAGAGAGACCTCTGCCGGCTTCCAGAATGGTCTCAACTACATCGCCATCGACGTGAGGGAGGAGCCCGGGCTGCCACCCCAGCCGCAGCCGCAGCCGCAGTCGCCACTTCCTCAGCCGGGAGACAAGAACTCCTGGGGTCGGACCCGAAGCCTCGGGGGTCTCATCAGCGCTGTGGGCGTCGGCAGCACCGGTGGCGGGTGCGGGGGGCCAGGTCCCGGTGCCCTGCCCCCTGCCAACACCTACGCTAGCATTGACTTCTTGTCCCACCACTTGAAGGAGGCCACCATCGTGAAAGGTGAGGCCCTTTGCCTTGGCGTCTGGCGGGAAGCAGGGGTGGGGCGGTGAGGGAGCCTCTTGGGTTTCACTGCTCTCACTTCTTTGGGATCTTGACCCAGAAGCCAACAGCCTGGCTCTGGCTCCTTGTTTTGTTTTTCTGTGGGCTGCCTTGTTCTCTTCCCTCAGAGAACTTGCCAGAACACTCGTCTTTGAGTTGAATGACGTTTTCCGCGTGGGAGGGAGACTGATTTTTGAGGCCCCACCCATTCCCCCATTCTGTGCGTCCCACAGTCCCCTGTCCCTTAACACAGTGGAAGTTCTCCCAGACCGGCCACACTAGAGGCCGTGGGGCACCCGACTGTCTTCCCCTGGGTGCCTGGGTCCGTTCTTCCGGAGGACCTGCGGGTCCGGACCGCTGCCCGCAGCTGCAGTTTTCACCTTTCTCTGTGTTCCCGGAGCTGGGCTCCGCCTGATTCTTGGTGAGCTTGAAGGTTCAGACCTGAAAGTCATTTAAGAAATGAGCATCCATTTTGATGGCTGTTAATAGTGACAGTTAACTATTTCCATTTTACACATAAACTATAGGAGCTTTTCCATCGGAGGCATTGTTTTTGTCTGAAGGGTGAAACGGTAAGGCTGCACACAGCCTAATGCAGTGGTGTTCAACTTGAGCATATGTGGGAGTTACCTGGCGGGCTTTGCTGAAACATGGATCTCTGGCCTGTGTTAACCCCGCAGTTTCCGATGCTGTAGCTTTGGGGCGCGGCCCGGGCTGTGCATTTCTAGTGAGTCTCCACATAATGACGATGCTGCTGGCCAGGGGACCACCCTCTGAGGACCCTGCCCCAGGTGAGACTCACCTGGGGAGGATTCAAAAATTACCTATTGGGCCTCATGCCAAGACACATTGAAGTGAAACATGAGATGTCTAGGAGGCAGGGACGGGCGTTTTTCAGACTTGTCCAGATGATTTGAATGTGCAGCCAGGATTTACAATCAGTGCTTTGGAGAAAACAGGGAAAGACAAAAAAACACAGGTCTTTTCAAGAACAATTGGATAGGAGGGTGCTGGTATTGTTCTTCGCGTTCTCATCAAATATCCGTGAGGAGACAGAGCTCGGCTGACTTTGCAGCTGGTGGTGTATTCTGGTTGTCTAAACTTTGAATGGTGTTTGGGTGGGGGAGATGAAAGGGAAAGGTGAATGTTCAATTCGGGAGACTTTATTTAATTTCATAGCTGTTTTCTTTGTGGGGTTCCTAGCAGGATAGAGGCTTTATGGGAACAGTGAAACATACAGTAAAATTTGGATGGTGGACTAGATGTGAGCCTAAGGTGTAAACAATTTTCAAGGGTCATAAGATGAGGATCAAGGTGGGCTGGGGATTCGCAGCCTTTTGTTCTTAAATAGACCAGTTTAGTGCTATCCAAATCTAGTATCTGTTTTATAGTATACTTAGGACTGTTGGTCCATGGGATTTAAAATTATAGCTGTGGGGTGAATACCCTGTTATTCCAGTGTAATAGAGAAAAGCTCTTTCCTTTATTAAAACCGTAGACTAGAAGATGAAAAGAGTCACAGAGAATTATCAGGAGTGTGGTGCTTCAGCATCCAATTAAATCATTGGAAGTCGCTAGAATGTATCCCATGAACAGTGATTCTCAGCTGAAGGTCACTTTGGTTGGAGTTACTTATACACTATTGCTAGTGTGTCAGAAAGTTGAAGGATTAGCTGCCTTTAAGACACAGACCATTATAAACACAGCAGCAGTATAATTGAGGGGGGAAACACACACATATTTATGGTCTGCACAAATGGGTATATGCTAGTGTGAACATGAAAGTAAACTACATCTTGCCGGAATCTGATTCTAATCAGAAAACAGCCTAAGAACATAACACCTTTTCCTGCTTTCAGTGGAGCCAGTGGGACAAACCTGGAGTGGGTGGAGGTGGGGCCCCAGCAGTGGGCTCTGCCATAGCAGGGGCCATAAGCTGGAATTTGTGCCTACAGGCCTGGAGGGACTCAAGGCCTTTCTGATGAAGCTGATACATTCAGAATTGGGGTCCAAATAGGAGACAGTGCCCTTTTCAGGCTAGTGAAAATGTTGAACTCTAAGAGATAAGTTTATTTAAAGACTGGATTGAGCTTTCATTTAAGATTTCCCACCAACATAAAATTGCTTTCAGCCATAGGATTCTCGATTGTGAAGTCCAAACAGAAGCCTGTGTTCTATGGGTGCTGAACAAAGATGAGAGATCATTAGGGCTGCTGTTTTTCCGAAGTTTGTGTGGGTATCATGATGAACCCTCTTCTAAGATGTAAAAGGACTCTTTTAAATCAAAATGGACAACTGCAGTCAGTCCACCACGCCAAATCACATTTTAAAAAAGGAAATATCTGCCCCACTGGGTTTCTAGTAAAGTAAGTTGAACACAGAGAACAGTTGAATAGGAAAGACTAGTGTCACCTTAGGCCACGTAGCACCAAAGTTGTGGTCTGTTGAGACAGAAAGGAAACATTTAGGAACTTGGGATGAATATCCACTTTTATTTAACTCACACATACACTAGAAATTTGTTTGTGATGCTCATAAATACAGAGTTCACAGTAGATAAGTGTCCTTTAAGGCAATGATTTGTAGAAGGCAGACTCCCAAAGCATTTCTTTGAAGACAAAGTAGAGAAAGCACTTACTAGGTGGCCCCCTGCCCTGCCTAGCTCTTAAAAGTGGCCTGTGTTTCCACCCTGAGCTCCTCCTGTTCTGCCTGGGAAGACCTCATTAGTGATGCTGATGCAGAATAATTTGGGGTTACTTGGGTAATGTTTGGCATTTGCATAAGTGATAGCAGAGAGGTAAGGTTCCAGCCATGTCTGGCAGTTGTTTACAATAGAATTGTGAATGGGGATGGGGTTTCAATGCAAGAGCCAATTAAAAAGTGTATCTCAGGTACCTCTGTTTTTATTAGTCCAGAGCAAACTCTAAATTATGCATCTTATTTTAGGGCAAGTTAAAGTTACTTATCATGTGTTTTTGGTGTGTATGCATGTGGAAACTCCAACCAATTTGTTAGGTTTTGTTGTTTGGGAATTGGAAATACGCTACGGAATTTCCTGCGCTTTAAAACTGATTTTTACAATTAACTTTTTATGTTTTTGTGTTAGGATAGTAGATTGACGAATGCCATAAAATATGCTGTTTTAGTGTTCCTCTTTAGTGATTTTAGGGATTTTATTCTAAAATTGGCACATATATATATATATATGTATGTATAAAACAGATTAGATCAGAATTACCACTGAAAGTATCCATATTTAAGTTTTGTTGGATACAAGGACTATCAATTCTTATCCTACGGTGAAAGAATGATAAGAGACATGTTTCCAAAGGGACAATAAAATCACGATTTATGTTGAAAAGTTTTGCCTTTTGAAGTTGTAAAGAAGAGAATTTTCCTAAATTCAGAAATCCAGTGAGATGATTGACAAACCACACAAGCTTTCTGTTTGCTGTGGCGGGCGCTGGTTTGCTTTAGTTGGCTGGCTCTGGCCATAAGAAGACAATGGCACGCACTGCTGCTGCCCTCTTCGCAGGAGCAGACAACTAAGGTGCTAATGAAAACACACACGGGCTTTCGTGAATGAAAGTCACGTGACTTGTTCTGTTTCCTTTATTGAAAGAGAAACCTTTACAAAAATAGTACTTCATAGAAGGAAGCATAGTATGTGGAACACTAAACCAGGAATCAGGAAACCAGGTTTCTAGTTGCTGATCTTAATGAGTCATTGTGTGTCTATGGGCGAGCCACTTAATCCTTCCTTCTCACTTTCCCTGTCTGTAAAATGGGGGTAATTATAATCCTCCCCTTTCTGTGTCATAAGCCTGCTGGAAGGCAAATGAGATCATAAACATCAAGAGTGTTTTAAGCTCTTCTAAAGGAAGATGCTAATAAATCCAATTGTTGATACTTATTACTTTGAAACCATGCATGTATTCAGAAAAGACACTTTTGTAAATGAGTACTCTTACATTGAAACAAACAGTAACAGTGTACTCTGAAAATGGAACCAGCACCTTGAAAATTGCTTACCTTTACTGCTTCATTGCTAGTTCCACTCCAGGCTCCCAAGAGCTATTGTTTTCCCCCTTCGTTTAATTTAAGATCTGTTCATAGATATTTATGAACAGATTGTAACAAAGTGGTGTTCTGAATTACATAGTAAAGTAACAATTAAGGAAAACAGTATGGTAATCCTGAAACTATATTAAGACTGAACTTCTGACTACCTTTTATGACTTGTTTATGTATTAAGAGATGTTGACAAGATGAAAATATATAATTCGAATATACATTTTTAAAATCGCCTCTTAATGCTGAATGCATTGAAAGAAAAACAGAACACTGCAGTTGTTTGACTACTCCTTGTTTAGTCTGGGGTTTCGTTCTTTGGGGTTGATTTAATTAGGATGGTCATTCCTGTAGTTTTGATGGTAGCACTGTGCTTATCAAACATAGTAGGAAAATGTGTGATTCTTTTGTGTTTCTACCCCCGCAAAAGGAATCTTAGTAGAGAATTGATATTTTATTTTCTTTAGAAGTATCAGTATTTAAAATGAGGCTCTTTTTTCTGAAGAGAAGAACTTGCAAAAGTTTTAGTAACAGCATGAGTATAATGGGTTTTCTGTTAAAATTCCCACTAATGCATTTTCTTCAGAAGCATAGTTC
Organism: Papio anubis; assembly: GCF_008728515.1. NCBI lineage: Eukaryota > Metazoa > Chordata > Mammalia > Primates > Cercopithecidae > Papio > Papio anubis. Next base: position 87,901,328 of record NC_044990.1, on the reverse strand, counting down.
CAAGAGCTAGTTAATTTTGGTATCAGATTTGGCAAGTAGAAAGGGTTTTTGTTTGTTTGTTTGTTTTGGGTTTTTTCTAGGGGGAGTAGCACAGAATTAAGTGTTCCCATTTCACCTTATAAACTTAAGGGAAAATGTAACTTTATTCTTTTATCTGCATTGCCAACTAGAGTGAGGAAAACACTGGGTGAAGCAAAGTACTGTGCCACCCTGTCCTGCCTTTGGACAGCTGTAATGCAGGTGGATTCTCTGTTTAATTTCTCTAGTATGGATGACAGCAGAATGTATATTTCTATACAAGATGAACAAAACATTTTAGTGTTGGCATTTTAATGAACAAATGAAGACAAAATTTTCTGAATGTCCAAAAGTATTGGTTATAAACATACTAACTGTCAGATCATGGTTTTTGTGAAAATAATGCTGTCCAAGTTTAGATAGGGACACTGTTTCTATATTTAGTTTGAGTGGGTTCTTCCAGATTGCAGTGGTTATTCTGACTCACTTAAGGTAGATTATTGTAGATAGAGTTCAGTGCTAGACTTTTCTGAAGAAAAGTAGTAAAGTCATCATTTGGCATGGAGGAGATGATGAGGTTGATGATTGCTATTTATTTTAGTTTCTTTCAAGATAGTTACAGAGACTAACATTAAGTGGGTGCTAAAATAAAATGCATAGGTGAAGATTAGTATAGAGAGAGTTGGAGTATATGTTGTGTACCAGCATTTTGCTCTGTAGGTGCAAATAATGCAAGATGCTTCCGTGTGTTATAGCTTTATTACTTAAGTGAATTCATTACATAAGAATTCCGAAATAGATTGGATTAAAACTTATAGGTTACATGTTTACAAATGATAAAATAGTCAATTTGGTGGTTCTGATTAATTTTCTATTAGACTAGAAAAATACTAAGTTTGTATAGAGTCACTTTTGTGTGTCCAAAGACACTGTAAAACTTGAGTGGGTAGAGGTGAAACCTTGGAAACTTTGTCCAGTTTTCTTATATCTTACATGATATCTGTATACACAAGGTTTATAAAATATTCCTTGCTTACTGTGCTTTTATTGAAATTTGGAATATTTGATCCAATATTTTGACCCACAATATATTTTTTAAAGATAAGTGATCACATGCATTGCACCCTGTAAATGCTGGATTTTTTGTTTGTTTGTTTGTTTGTTTTTTGAGACAGAGTCTCGCTCTGTCACTCAGTCTGGAGTGCGGTGGCGTGATCTCAGCTTACTGCAACCTCCACCTCTGGGTTCAAGCTATTCTCCTGCCTCTGCCTCCTGAGTAGCTGGGACTACAGGCGCGTGCCACCACGCCCTGCTAATTTTTTGTATTTTTAGTAGAGACAGGGTTTCACTGTGTCAGCCAGGATGATCTCAATCTCCTGACCTCGTGATCCGCCCGCCTTGGCCTCCCAAAGTGCTGGGATTACAGGTGTGAGCCATCACACCCGGCCTAATGCTGGATCTTTTAATATTCATTTTAAAGAGTGTTGGGTTTTCCAGAAATAAATATCTGGGGCTGGTGTGTGTGTGTGTGTGTGTGTGTGTGTGTGTGTGTGTATGTGTGTGTATGTATGTATGTATGTGTGGTTCCATAATATCTCATTCCGTGAAGCTCCGGGAGGCTCAATGTGATATTTTTCTCCATAACTGAAATTCAAGTATTAATGATGTGTTCTTCGTTTGTGTTGAAACTTTATAACTTAAGCTTAGTCTACTGTTACTTTACCCCTATACAGTTAGTACAAATACTTGAGTCCATTATTACGGTGTGATATGAAATTTCAATTGTTTTCAATGCATAAAAACAGATACTATGATATAGTTCATTATACTATGTGATTTTGTTACTTTACAATCCTGTTATACTGTGTGATTTTGTTACCTTAAAATACTTATGTTTATGTTAAGAATGACTCATTCTTGGATGGGCGTGGTGGCTCATGCGTGTAATCCCAGCACTTTGGGAGGCTGAGGCGGGCGGATCACCTGAGGTTAGGAGTTCAAGACCAGCCTGGCTAACATGGTGAAACCCCGTCTCTACTAAAAATACAAAAATTAGCCAGGCATGGTGGCGTGCACCTGTAGTCCCAGCTACTCGGGAGGCTGAGACAGGAGAATTGCTTGAACCTGGGAGGCAGAGGTTGCAGTGAGCCGAGATCGCACCACTGTACTCCAGCCTGAGCAACAAAGAGTGAAATTCCGTCTCCAAAAAAAAAAAGACTCATTCTTTTGCATAGTATTAATGCTTAATCTTTAATATTTAAGACTATGATATAGTGCTTTCTCTGTGCATTCTATGGACTTAAGTAAGTCAATCTTTGGCCTCCAAAGTGTAAGTGTAACAGATAATCCCACAACTTGGCAGACAACTGGCAACTGAAGATTTTGAAAGAATGTTATTGAAGTTGAATGCAATGACAATGTACCATTATTCTGATCAATATGGACAGATAACTGTCTGCTATTATCCTCTTGGGGTTAAAAGAGTTGTGTAAAATTCAAAAGGTGTTTTTATTCCCTTTATAGTGGTAAGACATTTTCCTATATACAATATTGTACCCTATTCCAAAAAATCCTATGGCATAGGCAGAACCACCATGAACCCCATTCTTTGGAATTACGAACCTACAGTGTGGAGAGGCCAGATGACTTGCCCGAGATCTCTGAGCTAAAAGGAGAAGGAGTGTGCGGTTCAACCTCATAACATCTTAGTATCCCTAGCCCAGTTCTCGAGTGTCGTATTGTCTGCTCGGGAAGCTCATATGCAATAATTACATTAGGATTTTATTCTAGACCCTTGCCTTCAAGTTAATATTTTGCTGGAGTGATAGTTACTTACCCCCCACCCCTTTGTCTTCCACTTGGTATCAATTCAAAGAAAAATGGGGACAATTGAGGAGGAAGACTGGTAAGAAAGCCCTGTATTTATTTTAATCAGTTTTTACATCCACCAGTTTGGAGAGTTTAGTATTTGATGCTATTTTCAAGGCTGTCATGTTGCTAGTGAATTTTAGAGTTGACTGTTAAGTTGGTGATGGATCTGTTCTGGGGACTGCAGTCATGCTTCCTGACCTCTAGATGTGTCGACAAAGTGGAAAACTTAGATTCCTCTCGCTGTCTTTGGTTACATCTTAGTAAAGCAAACAGTTTATGATACTTGGTAAGATACCTCCCCACCACCACCATCAAATACATTAAAACTCTTGCAACTTAGGTGGTGACAATAAGAAAAAAATATGCAAGGGTGTTCTGAGAAGGAAGAGTTGAGAACTGTTGATAGAATGTAACTTACTTAAGTTGTGAAAACAGAGGCTGTGTGAGGTCGGGAGTCTTAGTCAAGGTCACTGATTTAATTAGTGGTAGAGTTGTTTGTAGATATCATCAAGAAAGAATAGGAGAATGTGATACAAACAATGACACATCTCAGTTGGTTCTTTGTATCCTGATGAATAACTTTCTCCCAGGATACAGCCTATGCTCTTTAGAACAACGTAGTGTTTGTAGAAATGATATTAGTCTTTTTACTTTGGAACATTTTAGTAACTTTCTTCATCCATAGACTAAAAGATACCCTGAAAGCCAGAAATAGAGAATGCTGAATTCCTAAATGAAGAAACGTGTTATAAATCAGAGAAATATGGCTGTTCATGACTATGTGGACAGTGTTTACTGAGTGGGGAGAAGATTTGACAAATGTTTTCGGTCATGTATTCACTTTGTTAAAGAAAAGGAAACAAAGTTATTGGGATGAGTGAAAAAGGCCTACATTATCTAGCAGAATTGAAGTCTTTGCTCTGTGTAACAGGTTCAGCCTGGGGGGGGGGGGAGGTGACACAGTGATTGATGAGTCAGTGGGTGCGTTCAGTCACTGCTCTCTGTGTCTCTAAGACAGGCACTTGTTCTATAAGTGAAATATCATATATTCCCCATTATGGGTAAGTCCATTAACATTTTGCTAAGAAATGAGTCATTAACTTATTTAATGAGTTTATTTGAAAACTAACCAATTTAGAATCTGCCTAAGGACCAATAAGTAACTAGTCAGTCATTGCTAGGTGGTTATCTTCTGGGGTTTTGAGTATTTTGTCAGTGCCTTTTTATTTTTAACAGCCTTTGTTGTTTATTGTTTCTTTTTTATAATTCTCAGGGAAAAAAATCATTTAGCTGGATTTTTATATGAAGATAAATAGTTTTCATACAAATTTAATTTCACAGAAGCTGCTGTCTTTCTAAAGACATGACTATAACCTTACTTCCAAAAGCAGAAAGAAACACTTTAGCAAACACATAAAAATTCTTAAGATATTCACACTTTAAAACACGTAATAGGCAAACCTGTGGCCTGGAACTCTTGTGGGCAGTGCAGTGTTTGGTTTGTGTGAGCTGTCAGGCCCCTCAGCATCAGGAGAGAGTACCTCCTTCCCTGCAAGCACCCCCAGCGGTGAGCCCCGTGACTCACCAGACAGCAGGTGAGATTGGAGACCTGGTTGAATGAGCAAAGCAGGAAAGCAGTTTTGCTATCAGGGCGAATGGACTTACGGACCCCCTTCCAGGTTAAGAAGAAAGCCACATTCCCAGCACCCTGTGTTGCAGTGATGGGTTTGTTGAGCACCCACCAATTTAGTCAGGAAAACTGATCCAGGCGTGTGGTCTGGGGGGGTCTTCATGAATAGGCCAGAAGCCCTTTCCCCAGCGAGGTTTGGTGACAATGGGAACTTTTGCCCTCTGCAGAGGACCTGGGAAGAGCATATACCTATCTGCACTGCTCTGTGCTGTGAAGCCACCGAAAATAGGGACTGAAGTCAGGGACCATCTGATCCCGTGAATTCCCAGGTCTTCGGTAGAAGCCGCCCCTGATCCCCATCATCTCAGTGGCCGCCCTCACCCTTGACTGCCCTGTGCTGCCCGGGCCCAGTGCATGCCAGGTGGGCCTCTCTGCCCTCCTTTCTTTGTTCGGGACTTCCCGTACTCAGATGGATGGATAAGTAAGGGGAATTGTGAAGCAGGGAGAAAAGTTTTGGAAATAGGCCAGAATTTCCTTACTAAATTTAAAAACCATGCACATAATCCTTTAGAAACTCCAGGCAATAAGCAGGATTAAGCAAGTCATGGATTGGAGTGTATTGAGCAGAGACTGTGTTTGTTTGAAGAGGTCAGAAATGGAGGTACTGGGACCCTAGTTCACTGTGGACATTGCAGGGTTTCTGAACTTCCCAGATGGCAGAAATTCCTGGAAAAGTAGTCTTGTGGTCAGTTTTTTACCCCACACTTTGGGTGCATTTTTAAAAAATAAATTACTAAAGTGCTTTGCTTCAGTTTTATGAAGTAAAATATTTGGTATACCATAAAACTATTTGGTATGATAGTAGATATTCACTTTTTATTGTCTTCCTGTGTAAAAGCGACCTACAATAACATTTCACATATGCAAATGAAACAGAAAACAAATCCGTGAGCTACCCATGCCCTCTTCCAGTTCTATATATCAGATAAGTGTGTGGAGACTTGTACAAATAACTTTTGTTATGTTGTCAAGTAGACATCTACTAAGTGTATAGTTTAGCTGAAAGTATATTTGGATGTGCTTTAGCAAAATGTATTAGTTGCAAAAGTACCAAATCTCTTTTTCTCTTTTAATGTATTATAAATCCAGGATTGTAAATGTATTTTAATTGCAGTCAGTTTCAGAAAACTAACTTTAATTTAGCTGGCTGAGAAAGCAAAAGAGAAAATATTGGAACTTTAATATTGAACTGTATGAAAATACTAGATACAAATGCTACACAAAACCCCTTTAGATGTAAGCATCAATGAATTTGCAGACATTGTTGAGATTATTTGTTTTGACAAGTTTTTTAAATGATAATTTTCTCCTAAAGGTTTTGTAGCTTCCACATATAAGGGCATTTTGGTGTTTGGGGACAGATGAAAGTTTCGGTGGTCCAGTAGAAAGGACACACCTTGGTTCAGTTTGCAATCTTACTATTATTTGCAGCTTAGCTTATCAGTGGTCCTAGTTCCAGATGAAACAATCACTGCAATAACATGTCCAAGTTTTCCCAGCAGGGAGCATTTAATTAAGTTCTTAGAACGAGTCTGGGTGATACACATTCATCTGTGTGACTCTTGGTCTGTCCAGGTCAGCTGGACTGTTTAGAATTCACTGGGTCTTCAGCCATTTCCTAAAGGCGGAACGTAGTTGATATTTTAAGCCAATCAATGTATTGAGAGTTCAGCATGTGTCAGCGCAAGAGTAGATGTCCTGGGAGGTGCAGAAGAAGTGTGAAGCCGGGCCTCTGTCCCCTAGGTGCCTTCAGAGTCAACTTGGCAGCATCCCACCATGCGCCATTTTCTGGGCAGCCCCTCTGATCCTTTTCCTAAGTGTCCACCCTGTAGGCAATGTTGGCTGAGCACAGATAATGGCATGTTTCATGGGATGTCACTGCTGCAATTGTGGATGTCCTTGCTGGAACATTCACAGTACTGGTCCCATTCACAGCTGGGACCACTCAGATGTTTCACCGCTTCACCCCTGCGCGAGCCTGGGGTGCATCAGATGAGGTGGTGGTTGTGAGTTTTCTTCTCTGAAAAATAGTAGCTTTGATTCTGCTCCTCTCCCGATTCCTAGATGTTAGCTTGCCCTGAGCTGTTCGGTGGCCTTGTGGCCATACTCTCCTGGTATTTCATTCTGTGCTCAGTCTCTGTCATACATGGTAGTATTCCAGAAACTTCCCCATTGTTAGGTTTCTTGGCTCCTTTTCGTAGGCGGCTCCGAAGCCTGCGTTAAGAGTATTGATCTCATTCTTTGTACAGGCATCCCTGACCTATCCAGGAAAGCCCCCTCCCTTCCTGCCAACCACAGCCCCCCCAGCTCAAAGAACTGCTTCCCACTCTTGGCCCCCCTGCCCACCATGGTGGTGGCCAGTGGAGGAGAAAGAAGGAAGTCCCATTGGGTTGGGGAGCTCCAAGTCACCCACCCGTGAGGCTGATGGGAGAATTGGTCACAGATGAGTCTTGTGTCATTCTCGGCTTTTGCCACCTTTTACAGTTCTTTTAGGCACAACAACAACAACAACATAAAAGGAACCTTACTTATGGGGTGTTTGAGAAAGGTAGAAAGTTGGAGGCAGAAAGGACGATGGCAAAAATGGTGAGATCTCCCTTTAATTTTTAAATTTATTCAAACCATTAAATTTCTGCATGTTTTCATTACAAAGATGACAATTATTACATATAGACTGTCTCAAAACTACTTCATCCATTTGAGCAATAGTAAAGGATAGGCTAGAGAGAAACAGATTTGGTTTTTCAAGCTAAAAAGAATAACAGAAAGTGGGCAAGTCTTCAGTGGACTGTCAGCCTTTGAAACCTAGGAAGTAAACTTAATTTTGTTGTACATTTAGGACATGAAGCACTACAGGTGGTGAAACGCTCTAGAAATGAAGCAGGAAAGGGAGAGGGGGGAAAAGGAAATTTGAGCCAAGCAACCTGAAGGTGGGGAAAAGCCAGTCTTCTGGATGTTAAGGGAAGAATCCAGGTAGGCAAAGGGGATGAACAGCAGTGCAAAGGCTCTGGGGCAGCAGGTTGCCCGGTGTGTTCCAGAACAGGAAGGAGGCCAGTGTGGCTGGCATGGAGAGCTAAGGCTCAAAGGAGAAGGTAAAGAGAAAGAGGTAGTAAGGGACCAGGAGGAATCCAGCCCGGCCAGCCATGCTACTGACGTTTCTTCACATGTCACAGTGTGTCAGGGAGATAGAGTCCTTGGGAACAATAGGCAGAGCTCTTAAAAACTTTCATACTGTGGCCATCAATTCCATCATCATGGTGGTGGTATCCCTGGGTGGTGGTGGCTACTTGGTAGAGCATCTGTCAACTCAGATTTCTTCCTCAAAAGTATGTAAAATTGGAAAGGACCTAGTAGTGATCTAGTGGCATGAAGACACTGAGCTGTCACTGAGGTTGGGGAAACCACTGGGACATGCTTCCAGGATCAACTGCAGAACGAAAGCGCATGTCTGTAATCATGGAATGACATGCCTTATTCTAAAAACTTACGTTCGTAGCGTACCTTATAATTTTAAGACATTTAAAAATGGTGTTGAATCCCGATAACCTATGCATAGGGTTGGATCTTGTTGTTATCCCTGTTTTTTGTTTTTTTTTTTTTTTTTTTTTTTTTTTTTTTTGAGACGGAGTCTCGCTCTGTAGCCCAGGCTGGAGTGCAGTGGCCGGATCTCAGCTCACTGCAAGCTCCGCCTCCCGGGTTCACGCCATTCTCCGGCCTCAGCCTCCCGAGTAGCTGGGACTACAGGCGCCGCCACCTCGTCCGGCTATTTTTTGTATTTCTTAGTAGAGACGGGGTTTCACTGTGTTCGCCAGGATGGTCTCGATCTCCTGACCTCGTGATCCGCCCATCTCGGCCTCCCAAAGTGCTGGGATTACAGGCTTGAGCCACCGCGCCCGGCCTATCCCTGTTTTTTAATGGAAAGTCTGAGGCCCGAAGATGGTAGGCCACATATATGCCTGCCCCGCCGTAGAGCCTGGCTCCTGCTGTTGGAGAAAACTTTCCCAGTCTGTAGAGAAGATGATGTGGTCCTGGCAAGCCTGGCTCCTGCCTGATTCTGTATCTTCTGGGTAACACAGAGGCTTCATTTTTAAAAAAAAAGACAAAGGCTTTCCCTCTGACAAACTAAACGCTGAATCCGCTTATTTTGAACTCTTGCCTTGAGGCGGGGTGACCCGTGCATTACGGTTAACTGTAGGACCTGCTAACTATCGGCTTATCAAACAAATCAATTTCACTCTTCAGTTAACTTGGAAATGAAAATTATAGAAATTAGAAAAACTGTGCAGAAAATGTGTTATTCCAATGTATTATTCCATTTGATAGAGATCCTGGCTTCACAGGAAAGAGCTGAGGGCATGGGTTTTGCTGAGGGTGTAAGAGCTTGGGGAAGGTGAGAGCTCGGTGTGGACGGGCGCCCTGATGTCCTCTTAGCCTGCTGGTGAGGAAAGTGCACGTTTAATAAATGGGCTCCAGCCAACTGTGTGCAGTTATTTGTAGCCTGCATAATTTTAAAAACGTGGTGGAGCGTTAGGTCTATCTTTAGAATTTAGGCTCAATTTGACTTACTTTTCCTGAAATATGTAGAAAACTAATGGTGAAAGAGGACCTCATTCTTGAATTATCTGCTTGAACTGTGTTGCTAGTTATTCCTTCCAAGTAGAAATTATAAAATGGCCCATCATTCTCTAAGCAAAATGAGAGGAATAACAATTATTTTATAGGAATTTCATATATATTGAATGTCACAAAATCATGTAACTGGAAATGTTTAAGTGGTCGAGCTGGGCCAGGCACAGTGGCTCACACCTATAATCCCAGCACTTTGGGAGACCAAGGCGGGTGGATCACGAGGTCAGGAGTTTGAGACCTGCCTGGCCAATATGATGAAACCCCGTCTCTACTAAAAATACAAAAATTAGCCAGGTGTGGTGGCGCATGCCTGTAGTCCCAGCTGCTTGGGAGCCTGAGGCAGGAGAATCACTAGAACCCAGGAGGCGGAGGTTGCAGTGAGCCGAGATCACGCCACTGAACTCCAGCCTGGGCAACAGTGTGAGACTCCATCTGAAAAAAAAAAAAAAAAAGGAAAATGGTCGAGCTGATTTTCCAGGATGGAATATCACTGCGTGATGCTCTCCAGGAAGAGGAGGCATTAAATCTGTAACACACAGGATAGAACTATTGTCTATTTTGTGTACATCTGCTTGATCCTGAGTTTTGTCACCTTGGTTACTAACAAGATGGTTAGAAAGGTATGTCTCTCTTAAATTCATTCTTAAAGGCCGTAAAGGAACTCAGGCACAGCCTTGGGAAACCTGGAAATGTGACTGTGTCAATCATCACACACAGTCCAACTTCCTTTTCATGTAAGAAATGTTTTTTTTTATCATTAATTGATCGTTTCTCCCCTTCCCAAACTTCTGGCAATTTGGGAAATGGAATCTTTACATTTCCAGGTATTTTCTTCTTCCACACCTCCTCCTCCTTGCTGGAAAGGAGATGTGTTTGTGGCCGCATTCCCAGTGTGGCCCACCTGGGCAGGAGCCAGGGTGCACACTGACCTGCACAGCCTCTGGCCTCTGTCCCTGGGCCTGCGAAGCAGGAGCAAGGGGCCTGTCCTCACTCTGAATCCAACTGCTGGTGACTCAGGGTGCCCTGCTGGACCCTCCAGGAGAAGTTGGGGCCCACGTTTCTAGGCTGCCCGCTCATCCAAACCTCCCTCCATGTCCCCAGTCAAAGCGTTTCGGGGATCTAGGTCCTCTGGTGTGTGAGGCTCCTCCCAGCCCGTGAGCATTTGAAAATGTCTTCAAGATCTTTGCCATTTTAGGTTCTACGGAGGCTAAAGAATGTATGTTTCCTCTGCTTAGACTTAAGTTTTTGAGTAACTTTATAGACACTTTGGCATTTTGGCTGAAAGGGCATGTGCAGTAACTTAATATGACTTGTGCACTGTTTCACTGCCAATCGGTCACATGCGGGGGAGTCAGAGCCAAGGTGGGTGAGGTTGGGATAGCTACATGCTTGGTGGGGAGGAGGAACCAAAGACATGGATTTCCTCTGTCTCCACATCCCTGGGCAAGGCCTGGTGATCAGCTGCTGCTGTCTTGTTTTATTTGCTTCTTCAGTAAATGAACTTATATAGTTGGTAACTTGGCATTTTCCATTTTGCATTACTGAAATTTCAATAAATAGTGCTTTATTTAGATGTAAATCTCTGTCATTTGTGGCAGAGGAATTTAAATGTCGGCCTGCATTTTAGTGCACCTTTTGGTATAGAGCAGAGAGAAGGGAAGTACTATCCCCCGATGGCCGGGACCAGGCGGAGTCCAGCCTATTGATGATGCATTGTGTGTGCTTGGCATGTCTGTGATATGGTGAGGGATTCGTGTTCTCTACGGGCAGCTGCCTGCGTGGTAGACATGTGCGACCCCTTCCTGGGCGTTTTGTCCTGTCCTCAGGACGTGAAGAAAGCAGCTAGGCAAAGGCACTCTTTGCAGCTTTAAATGGCCTAGAGTTACCCCCAGAAAAACAATTCTACTTCTGTTCCACTTCTGTCCACTTAAAACAGGTTCGTTCATTTTATTCTGGGAGCTATTTGCCATTGTTTTTGTGCATTCGGCAGTTGTTTATTTGCTGCTTGCAGTTGTGGTTGTTCGTGATACCATTCACGAATACAATTTTGAACGAGGAAGAACTGTGATGACAAGTGCACTGGGAGACACCACCGTGGCTCTCCGCAAATTAGCCAGAACAGGAGGGTGGGAGGAGCCGGTCTTTCCCTGGCAGCACAGGGCTGCCTGGTCTTAAGAAGTCTGTAGTTGAGAACACAGCATGTGGTTACATGTATACATTATTTGAAGGTGCACAAAGAAAGCAAAGGGAAGCCAACCACAAAATGCCAGTTGTGCTAGTAGCATGTGTTTCTTTATGAATGAACATACATATTTTTGTATTATTTATATATTTTATACATGAAATCTCATTCGCCATATTCCCTGTGACTCCACTGGAGAATTCAGGGTGGGAGAGGTAGTGCCCCCATCTTCATAAGAGGGAGCAGACTTAGAGACATAGCTGTAGAGATTACACAGCTGGTAAGAGGTGGTTCCGAGATGCCAACCCTGGGGGCCTGGCTGTGGTGTGGCCACAGTGCCTTTCACACCAGTGTCCTGAGAGTCGTGGGAATGGCATGTAGTTTAAAGCACAGAGATGGTGGCATGGAGTCATTTCCAGGGTCCTGGGGAAAAGCAGGATGTTTCTGATATGGCTGATTAGGAAGAATGGGTACTTTGATCTCTACAAAGAAAGCCTGCACTTCAGTGACTAAGTAGGATTTGACCCTTCAACCTTGACTGTAGTAGATGCTCAGTTAAAGGCTACATGGTCATTCTTATGAGGCTTTGAAATTAGATAGGTGAATTTGTCCCCAGAGAGACAAAGCTGAAATCCTGTATCACCTAGATGTTATAGACCGGGAAGGGGGGATTTACCTACAGTTATTTAAGCTTTTGAAGTAGAAGAAAGGTCCAGTTGAATTGATATATAACAACAGGCTATTTGGAGATGGATATATTTTGAATAAATAAATATTCTACATTCCCTTAATTTGGTAGCAAAAATATAATTAGGTTTTATAATTTCATATATAAACAATATAAACATTGTTACGGTGTACATAAAATTTTTTAGATTAGTAAAAAAACCATACGTAGAAGCGTGTTAAATCTGAGAAAAGAATTACATCGTTCATCGGCTATTTGCAATTTTAATGCACATTATATCGCTTGGCCCAAATACTGTTAGGGCAGAAGCATAATGCTTACATTCACATTCTCAAATGACCCAAGAAAGAAAAGATTTGGACCCTTTATGAATTGCAGATCTCACATGTAAACCTTTACTTTTGTTAAAGGAGGAATGCTAGTGTAGGATGTATTTAGCAATGATTAGATTATGAGTGAAAAATCAAATAGAACAGCGGTAGCTAAGAGAAATTCATTCCAAAAGTGTGCTGGCTTCATAAATGATTTTGTGATGTGCGTCCTCTTTTTCAGTAGAGTCTGTAACAGGATAGTGTGGTTTTTAGTAGACAGTATTGCATTTCTAAAGTACGTAAGCTTGCAGATGATTTTCAAAGGGGTATCAATTAGTTTCCCAGTATAACACACAGATGGAAATATATGGTGTTATTCTGACAAATTTTGCCTGTTTTTCTTTGCATTGTCTTTCTTAGTAAAGGTTGCCATGTTCCTGTGCTCCTTGAAGGGTTAACAAACTTTCTGTGAAAGGTCAGGTAGTGAAGGTTCATTGCCACGCAGTCTCTGTCACAACTGCTCCATTCTACTTACGGTGTGAAATCAGCCATATGTAAATGCATGAGCATGGCTGCGTTCCAATAAAACTTTATTTGCAGAGACAGGCAAGCCGGATCTGGCCTTACTTTACTTACCTCTGCTTAGAACGTCACTCTCCGAGTGGGCTGGAAAGGGTTTTCTTTTCGTCTGGGTCTCACGCAGTCCTAAAGCTTTGTTCTCTTTTGAAAACTGCTTGAGCATTTCTGCCTGTGAGAAATGGCATGAACCACATGGGGTTTTTGCTTCAGTTTAATACCTATAAGCTTTACTAAGGATCTGACCAGCAGGGTGCCAGGTGCTGGGGACAGGGAGGTGAGAAGGCAGGGCCTGGGCATCGCCTGGCAAGGAAGACAGACCGTGGAGCACACCCACATCGACTCACAGGCTTCACTGAATTGTGTGACATGCTAGTGTGCTGTTTAATGTCCTTCGAGGAGAGTTTTATAAAGAGCTAGTGGTTCAGTGTGGAAGTTGACACTCTGGGGCCCCAGTTGACAGTTGCAGGTGTCTCTGCTCCTGCCCCGTTCCCACCCATCTCATTTTCACCAAAGGGGAGCAAAGAGGAAAGTGTTCTGGGAGAAACTGAGGACTCTGCTCTTCCACAGACCGCCGGGGAGGCTTTAGCAAGTTGTTTATGCTTCCTGGTCTGGGTTTTAACTAAAAAAGGGTCTAACATTTCGTAATTTAAAAGAAAGGGTCCACCCGCAATTCTTGGGACTTCTTGTGTCTCAGGTGTTTGTGCGGAAGAATCATCAATACTGTTTCTCGTATGGCACTGGCGGCTGCTGCAGGAGCAGTGGGCAATTCTTGCCATAGACGAATAGCTCACATCGTGCACATGGCAGGGTTTTTAACAATAACATTCAGAAAAGAACCATGTACGTTCTGTGTTATACAATCTGCTGTAGCCGTGCACTGTAAAATTTATACAGGCTCCTGTGTAGGAAAGTTGAATGTGTAGAGGGAATTTGAAGTGCAGTAGGTAAAAGTGTAGGAGGCCTGATTTTCCTAGTTTGGGATGATTAAGATCGGGTCTTATGTGAAGGACTAAACAGGAGTTAAAGGGGGAAGATACCTTTTACTAAACCCAGCCTGTGAGACACCCAGATTGTCTCATCCTGTTTCATATTGTGTCATTAACATCAAGTTGCAACTTGATATTAGGAATCTTTTTACTAACAAGCATTCAAAATGAAATGATTTTAATTGTCAGTGGAAGTGATGAGCTCATAGAAAAGAATGTTGTCAGTCTTTGTCAAGGAGGACTGGAAAGCAAGTTATTGCCCCTGTTTGTCATGGGAAACTTATTCTTCCATATTTCCCTTTTAAGTTATTTTTTTTCCAATTTAAAAGAAAAGTTCAAGTAACCGTTTTTCCTAGAATCTCTGGCTTTTGTTATCATACCCAACCTCACTTTTTTTTTTTTCCGTATTCTTAAGAGTGTCTTGCTTTAGTAAAGTCTGGAGATACTAAATTATCGGGGTTGTTTTTTTTCTTTTTTCTCAGAATTGCTCCTGCAACTGAAAAGTTAATTTTCCCTCGTAATTCTGTGTTTAACATAAAAGGGTGAAACTGGGCACTGAGATGGACCTGTATGATATGTTTGAGCTCATGGAAGGTTTCATTGCTTTCTGAATCACATTTGCTACTAGAAATACAAATTTTAATTTTAAGAAGTGTATGGTTTCATTTTGTCAAGCACATCAGTATTTGTAACACTCCTAATTCAGCTATGGCTGAAAATGTGAAAGCATCTGTATCTACTCCATGAATCTGGCCCCTGGGCGGTCCAGTGTTGCTCCCCAAAGGCCTGTGAGGCCCCATGTCCCACAGCCTATCTGCAGAGAGGACTAGGGCCTCCCTGGACAGAGCTGCCATGACCCCGGTGTATATCCTGGATTTTGAACTTGGAAATGTGACGTTGGAGGCAAACATGTCCAAACCCAAATTGTCATGAGAAATCATGAAGAAAAAGGATTGGTGAGTCAGACCGTGTGCCTAAAATGCTACCTGATGTTATTGGCTGGAGCAAATTGACCTTATTTCCAACATGTTCTAGGCTCCATGCCCACTTCAGTTTTCTGTAATGTGATTGCAGTCATGGTGTCCAGCTCCGCATGACATGTCATTGTTGGGACATTGTTCCATATATTATAAGGAAGCTTTCCTCCTTTAATCACAATGTTTTCTAGTGATTCGTTTTCTCCTTTCTCTCTTTTGGGAGAGGCAAGTTGAGCAGTTTGAAGGTGGAGCTTTTACTGACAGCTCTCCTTCATTTGCATTCTGATTGCTCTTTCAAGTGGAGGAGAAAAGGGGAGGAATTATTGCCCATCTGCAGGGCATTATGGTGAGTGGCACAGGGGACTGTATCCCACGTATGAATGTCATCTGTCACAAGCGACAGCAGAAAGGAGATGCGGAGTGGCCACACTGCATGACAGGTCCTGTGGAACAACTCTCATCTCTGCTCAAAGGGTTTTTGTTTGTTGATTTTGTTTATTTGCTCAAATAACTCTACATGGATACGTCTGTGGATGGATTTCTTTACAAAGCAACGTCTAAGGGACAGAGTAGTACAGTGTGTAATGAATGGTGTGACAAATTCAGTGAGTGTCAGTAAGTTTACATTTTTTTATATACGTTACCTGTAGTGGCAGAACTGGTGTGTGGTGTTCTGTCATTGGGTTCATGAGCAACACGTGAGTCTTACTGTTTTCTTTTTGGTTTTGCCATTACAGCTGATGATTTCTGAAAATGTCTCCTTTCTTAGTGAATGTTCAGGGTAGAACAGCCACAAAATTAATAATTCTTTGCTTCTACTAAAATTAACACAGATAATACAATAAATAAATTTTTGTTGGAATCTCATCTTCAGGAAGCCTGAAGTTTGATCATATGTAAAGCTTGAGGATGTCAGATGATTAGTGTTAGAAAATTGTTGGTGTATTTTTTTTCCCTAGTCGGGATGAACCAGGCCGATTTACAGGGTGAGGGATAACTTCGGTTACTTTGAAAGTAAATGACTATAAAGGCAAACGTTTACTCTCATTCCTAGGTTTGAATCTACAAGAGTGTTTTCCAGCTTTCTTCTTCCTTGGGTAGGGGAGTGTCACTGATGAGTGGGTGGCTGTAAGGTGGATGGCAGGTATCGTGTTTCCGTGGTGGCTTCAACCAGGGGCACTAGCTCTTGGTGTTTGCTGTCTGAAAGCTGTGTGTGAACTACAGAGAGCCCTCCTGAGCCATTGCCCGTGTTAATCATTTTAGGCCTATGCCTGTGGGGTCTTTAATAGTATGCGTGGCAAAGATTCTACCACCGGCTCAATTGGAAAAAGGTATTTGAGACATCAGTTCAGGCAGATGGCTTCTGTCTTAAGCCTTCTTTCTCTAACAAATGAATAAAAACTATACTTTGGGTTTCAAAAAAGATCCCTTTTTTCCACCATGCATTCTTAGTACTGATGCTTCTTAGGTCTCCGTTGTATCCCAGTTCCTCTGCTGCGGCGGGCAGGGTCCAGTCTGAGGTGTGCTCCAGCCTTTTCCTCACTGCCCTTTTGCACCTCCACAAAGGATTGTTTCTGCTGGTTAATTCTGTTTAAATCACTGTGAGTGCTTCCAAGCATCTCTAAGGGTCACCTGGAATCAGCCGTGGCCTCCTGGGGTGGGGGGATGTCTAAACAAGCAGGTCTGTGAGAGGCAGGGTGCTGAGGGGCAGGAACACAGGCCTGTGCCCGCTGAGCACACCCAGACCACAGTTCTTGCTTTACCGTGAAAGGAGGCGGTCGTAGAAAGCGATTGTATTTTAACCTAACAGGAGATAGGCTAGGTGAGACACATGCACGTTGTGCTTGCTCTGGTAACACGTGTGTGCATGCAGAAGATGTGAAACGCTGCACAGCTGACACCCCCATGACTGGCTCTGAGCAGGTGGTCATCCTATTTCTGATCTCCCTCACCTCAGCTCTCTTGCGTCCTTTGGGTGTGCCATTAATAGGTTCATCTTCCTGTAATAACCCTTCCTTCCTCCCTTCTCCTTCCCCTTCCTCTTCCCCTTCTCTCTCCTCTTCCCCTTCCCCTCCCTCTTTTTTTTTCCTTTCCTTTTTTTTCCTTTCCTTCCCCTTCCTCTTCCCCTTCCCCTTGCCCTTCCCTTTCCCCTTACCCTTTTCTTTTTGTCAGCCATCTTCCTCCAAGTTATCAGTGAGGCCCTGCACCAGCGTAGAATTAAAAAAAGAAAATTGTTGAAAGGTCATTGCATGAATAAACGCATGGATGAATTATTTCCTTGCCATTTATCAGCTCTTTTCTTGCATAATGCTAATGCTTAGAAATTAACGTTTCGATAACTATATTCTACTTCCAAAAAATAAAATTACATGTTCAACTTAATTAGAGCTCACAAAGAGATGTAATGATAAGAGTTGAGTTTTACAGCGATACAGCATCCTAAAAAAACAATGAAAATGTCAGTGGCCTCATGAAATCACAAATGAAAATGGAAAGTGATTTTTTTCAGCAATAATTTATCTGCCATTTATATGACAAAGTACTTAAGTTTGAGAAGCTGAAGAACTTACTTGTTTAGTTGTTTTCAAAATAACAGACTTAGAGTTAACATGAGATAATTCACCCACATTTAGCTAATTGTTAGTGTCAAAATAAAATAAGCAATTGATTAGAAATCTTTCTGTCAATGGATTTGCAGACTCTCAGTTACCTGCTTTATGGTGGCCATGGGATTCTTCCCAAATCAGGGCCTCGGGGACAAAATGCAAGCTCATTTTAGAGTGAATTACAAGCCAAGGTGTATGTTAGCAAATGCCTGCTTTTTTTAGGGGATACAGTTAGATTCTCACTGAAGTCTCCTGGGATTGAAAATCACAACAATAATGAATCAGATAACTCAAAGACAGATCTTTACTTAGGAAGAAATTAATTCTGTTAAGGTTCATTGGCAGAACATTGTTTACTTATTAAATTTCTAATGGACATAAGCTTTATAAAAATAGTAAGATAGGCCGGCCGCGGTGACCCACTCCTGTAATCCCAACACTTTGGGAGGCCTAAGTGGGTGGATCACCTGAGGTCAGGAGTTCAAGACCAGCCTGGCCAGCATGGTGAAACCCCATCTCTACTAAAAATATAAAAATGAGTCAGGCATGGTGGCATGCACCTGTAATCCCAGCTACTCAGGAGGCTGAGACACGAACATTGCTCAAACCTGGGAGGCGAAGGTTGCAGTGAGCCAAGATCATGCCACGGCACTCCAGCCTGGGTGACAGAATGAGGCTCCATCTTAAAAAATAATAATGATAAATAAGATAGAGTAAAAACAGCCTCAGAATGTCGCATTGTAGGGAATTTAAAAATGTATACCTTGTATATTGACAAGTATTTTTTCTGTAAAGCTTTTGGGGGGCTATAGAGCGTAGTGCCTCGAGTTCCTAAGGAGATGTGGTTTTGAGGGACTCACTCAGCTTCAGGGCACACTGGAAGTTTCTGTCTTGTTGAGTTCAGTCTTCTAAACTGAAGATGGATAGAAAAGAATTTGATTCACAAAAAAGTAAGTCAGGGAGTATGGTAAAGAGTCTAGGATCAAAATTCTAAATGATTTTAGAAGAGTGTCCAGAAATGCAGTTTGTATAAATGCATCTGCAAAGGAAGGAAATGTACCTGTTTGAGAGCAAAGCAGTGCTCACCATCATGGAACTGAGTGATCAAAATGAACAGTATGTCATTTTGGTTAAAAAGCCAAGAAGCTTCGAAGGAAAAAAACAACACGCTGTGAAAGGTCAAAATCTTCCAATTTGTTCTGTCCCTTGAAGAAGGAATATATCAAGTAAAAATAGGCCTAAAACCCTGGAAATTGAGAAAGGTTAAAGAATTTTGATCCCTCATCCTGGAAGGGAGGAAGCAGTTAGATCTGGCCAAGTGTCCTCAGTCCCTGTCCCCTCTGAGCACAGCGAAAGGGTAAATTACCTAAACTGGAACATATGAAAGTTGAGTGGATAAAAATAACCCTTTCCTGATGTTGAGGGTTATGCAACCACACGTGAGGCAGTGCAGGAGCCTTCCATTGCTGGGCACGTTCAGAAAGAGATGGATGATCCAGTTGGAAGTTTTCTGAGGACAGAAGTGTGGAGTTCTTAGTTATTCCACTTTCATAACATAATGCACATTTGTAGGATAAACATAGTTTACAGAGCATTGTAACGTGTGTCATGGTTTTTCATCTCTGCAGCCCTGGGAGGAGGGTAGTGGATTCTGTGTGTCCCACACAACACAGGGAGCATCAAGGCCTAAGGAGTTAAAGGGGTCATTCCATCACACAGACACGCAGTGGCACCTGGGAACTGGCCTTTCTTTTTCTATCTTGTTCGACAGAATGATTCACAAAAACGTGTGAATATTTTTCTTAAATTGAAAACATGAACCTCACTGTATAGACAACTCACCGTGAACCTAACAGCTCTGCTTCCAGGAAAACTCAAGTTTTCCCACCGAACTCACTTCTGGAAAACAGAATGAATACGTGTTTCTTTCTCAAAGGGCATCAGTTTATGAAAATAACCCAGGTCTTAGCCGTGGGTTAGAGGGGCTTTTTCTGGAACTCCAGAGATTGCTCTTTTCTCCTGAGGATCTCTGCTAACTTCCCTCCTTCCTTTTTCAGAGTGAAGATCTGTCTGGCTTTATCACCAGGATGTCACACGTCAGAGAATGTCATTAAAAGAAGATGCTCAGCATTGTTTCAGCCCGAAGCTGCTTACAGTTTTCTTTTGGATCTGAGCAATGACTATGTTTGGAAACATCTGTGGACTCTGTTAGATGAGGCACCAACAAGGCAAGGTCACCTGCCTCTCTCCCTTGTTCCCGGATGGGGCATTCGTCATTGTGCTGTTTGCGTTTTGTTTTGTTTTGTTTTGTTTTAACAAAATTAGCTGAAGAAGTTATTCTCAAGAAAATTGGATGTTTTCATTGGCCTTCTTAAATTGTGGCCGGTGTCTTAATTTCTTCTTTTCCTTTTGGCAAAGCAGATGTAACCCTCAGCATGCTAGGAGAGTGCACCCACACCTATGAAAGTGGTAAAATCTGGTATTTACTGGCTTACACTCAAAACGACCACAGTCCTACCTCAGTTCAAGGTAAAGCCGGATTTCCGTGGCAGGGGTCCAACAGGACCTCCTGTAGTAGCCCCTGCGCTGTGTGTCTGGAGCGCAGTCCTCGGCCTTAGTGAAATGGTCCAAGTAGACAGCTGCTTGTTGGATTCCAGTGCAGGTACCTGCCATGTTTACGTCCACACCGAGCCCAGTGTGGGACTGACATTTCTCGATGGAAGTGAAATTTGGGATTGGACTTTAAAGACGGATTACAAAATAATAATTACTATATGTAACTGAAGCAACCTACTTTTGAAACAAATCAGCTGTATTGGGTAGTGGGGGGGTGGGAGGGAAGGGCTTTGGGAAGGGGATGAGTATCTCTTTTTACCTTTAACAGACTTGTTTAATCTTCTCGATGTAGATGTTTATGTAGGTACTTCACATTGCAAACGCCTTTTATTCTATTTACAAGCTCAGATGTCTCTGCTCTCCTGAATCTTGGGCATGCCTTTCTGTAACCAAAAATCCCTGTAGGTGTGCTAGCAATTCCAGGGTGGTCCGGGTGTGGCAGATTTAATTTTTTAAAAAATGTATTATCTTTAATAAAATGTTATTATGTCAACCAGTGAGGCTGCCCTGAACAAAAAACGAAAAGAAAAAAAGAAAAGGAAAGAAAGAAACTGATAAAAAGAGGCATTCCAGCCCCTATGTTGCTGATGGAAAAAGAAAAAGAAGAAAAGCAATCTCGCAGTACATGTTACTTGTCGAAAAAATTCCTGACAAGACTACCCTTGTTTTATGTTTTCAGTATTCTGAAAATACCAGTGTTGTGGCAGTTCTCGCAGACGTTACCTAAAACTGCTGAACTTGACCGGCAGAATGATCTGCCGTTTTCTGCTCCCTCGACACTCAATTGGAGGGCTGTCGACCTCTCCTCCCGTGGGGGCTTCCCCAGTGCCTATCTTCTCTGATAGTCATGGAGAGGTTACACTAATTCATTGGAGATGTAAGTTGTTGGTTTCGTTTTGTTTTGTTTTGAGAAAAATATATATAAATATATAGATATATATCACTATAGAATAATGCATTAATAAAATGAGGCTTTTTTAGAGGAAGACCAAAAATTTCAATGTCTTAAAAATATATTTAATGGCAATGCAAAAGTCTTCCTGCTTCCGTGCTGAACTTTAGAACAGAGGATTGTATTGCAAGACAAAGTTGAATGTAAAGTGATCTCCCTGAACATTTTTAAGGTTTTACTTTTCTGAAATTATACATCACAGCAGCGCCTAGGCCATACAATGTTAGCTGGAAGGTCAATTTCAGTGTATGATGTACTTTATTAAGATGTATAAAACATCCTGAAGTTTTTATTTAGTTTTGGGAATAGGCATCGATGGGTGGTATTTGCTTTGTAACTCCCCCCAGGTACGATAGGGACTGAATATGGACCCTGCTGAATGCGGTGTATTGACGCATATTTAACTCGCCCTCTCTCCTTAGAGTAGTCATGACACTATACAGATGGTTCATGTTCATACTGCAGCTTAAAACAAGCAAAATACACAGATGATAATATACTAAATTTTCCTCTATCCTGTACATTTCAAAAAAAGGCATATGCAATATTTACATTTTTAATTTAGTTTACAGAATGGAACCAAAATGTATAAATGTTATGTTTGCTAAAACTTCACAATGTATATTGGGTCTTTGTACATTTTGCCTGACTTACCTTAAATTTAAAATATTTTTTGCTATATAAACTTTAACAGTTATTAAACAGTGTTTTCTTTTTGGGTACGTATTGTTTCTGGATATCAAGATGTTAAATATATTTCTTGCTATTGTGATATGACAAGAGACTTAACTTATCTTGCTCTGTCTTCCACTGTACACGCTGTATATAGGGGTCAATGTGATGCTGCTGGAGACGAGAATAAACTGGACTAGAATAGTGCATTGTATTTAGTCTGTATTGATCATGGATGCCCTCCTTAATAGCCATATGCAATAAAATAAAGTACATTATTTATGAAATGAATACAGTCCTGAAGATTTTTTCTGTATGAATTCTCCGTTTAACGTAAAGCCAATCTACTTTTAGAGTTTAAACGGGAGTAGTTGAGGAAATAACTAGGCTCCTAAAAATACTTTGATACCTTTTAATTTTAAAACTTTTATTCTGGAAGCCAAAAAATACCTGCCAGATAACAACATTTATGAAAAACAAATGTGTTATAACAACGAAAAAGAATATTCTATTTACAAAACATAGAGTCCTTATGATGTGCTGGATGCTATTCTAAATGCATGACAAATATTAACTTCTTTCTAGCTCATGACAATCTTAGGAGGTAGGAATTGCCATCCTCATTCTGCAGAGGAGGAGCCCGAGGTACAAAAATGCTAAGAGACTTGTCTGAGAGCATGCAGTCCGTGAGTGGTAAAACCAGGACCACTCCCAGCTCTGCAGTCCAGAATCTGCTTATGTACCTCTGCTTAGTGCTCCCTTCCTGATGTGCACACAGAAGGTACACCAATGTGTACATCAGGAATGCTCCCTCCGTGACATGCACACAGAAGAAGATATACCAATGCATACATTAAGAATGCTTCCTCCAGCCGGGCGCGGTCACTCACGCACCTGGCCGCCCCTGGCCGGCACTTTGGGAGGCCGAGGCAGGCAGATCACCTGAGGTTGGGAGTTCAAGACAAGCCTAACCAACATGGAGAAACCCTATCTCTACTAAAAATACAGAGTTAGCCGGGCACGGTGGCACATGGCTGTAATCCCAGCTACTCGGGAGGCTGAGGCAGGAGAATCGCTTGAACCTGGGAGGCGGAGGTTACCATGAGCCAAGATCACGCCTTTGCACTCCAACCTGGGCAAGGAGCGAAACTCTACCTCAAAAAAAAAAAAAAAAAAAAAAAAGAATGCTCCCTCCATGACACATACACAGAAGAAGATACACTGAGGCATACATCAAGAATACAAAGAACAAAATCATCAGATCCAGGAAAATGCAATTCAGGAAGCAGAAAATATAAAACTGATGCCGTGAATTTTTATCCAGGACAGTTTACCTCCTCGCTTGAAACATTTGTCCATATATCCACTTTGCCCTAAAATGATAGTCATGTAATAACGTGTGTGTTATCTTTTGAACAAATAAAATCAGTGCAATTTGGAAAGGTGACTTTTAAATGATGGTTTTTAAGTCAGCAAGATGAGCTCACACTGTGGTGTGGAAACCCGTGGTGGGATAGCCACGTGCTGCATCCCCTGTTTGTGCCGGGATGGTTTGTTCTGGGGGAGCCTGTTAGTCACACAGAGTAAGAGGCCTGATCTGCAAGGCTTGATATACCTGAAATCTGATAACCATTTTAACAACGAAAGGGCAAATGATGCAGTCATTCCACAGGCCTCATCTAAGGCAGGAATGGACAAGTGATTCGCCTGAAAGAGCCACCATGGATAAAGTACAGTGACATGGAGTTGTTTCAAAGGTCCACAGATCCTGGAAATATTACTCAGAACCAATGCAGGGCCTTTTCCAGAATGTTAAGTATTACATGACAAGATATGATGACTGCAGACTGCAATAATTTTGGAAGAATTTGGTTCTAACCCACTGATGGCCTCGACAGGCAGCTTGCAGGAGGCACCTTAGCTCATGGTACTGTCATGATATTTGAGTCCCATCCTTGAGCTGATCTGCAGCTCGTCCTTCCTCAGACCTTCCTTAAGCATTGCTTCACAGGTTAGACGGGTTGTTCCTTACTGTGAGTTGTGAGTTAACCAGGGGTAATAGCATTTGAGTGAAGCTAGCATTACTTGACATAGCAACTTTTGGATGGCACCAGTTGAAGGACAGAGCGGATGATTCCTCCACTGAGAATGTGCAGTGTCTCTTCCCTGTCATTGCCCCAGCAGTTTTTCTCTGATTTCTATAACCGAGTGAAATCTGATGTTTATGGTTCTTGCTTTGGCGATGATACACAGATGATAGACCTAGCATGCCGCAGTGGATAGCTTGAAAACATTAAGCGTCCCTTTAGGAGTTCCTTTTAGATTTCGACCCTCACAGCTGTGTCTTTCCTCTTGTCTCTTCAGCCTCGTTTCCCTCTGCAGATCCCAGTGACCCTAAATAGCAATTTGTTGGCTTCTTGTCTGCTTATCATTAGTGCCTCCTTCATTTCACACTGGTCCCACTTTCCTACCTGAGCTCTCAGATTACTCACGGCCTCTCCGCTGCATCTGGAAACTCTCTGTCCTATTTTAGGGACTCGGTTCCTCTGACAGGAGCTCTGCCTGAGTTTGTGCCTCTGAAGTTTTCTTTTTCTCCATTTCAAAATCCTCTCCTTTCACGTTGGAACTCAAAAAGTTCTAAATTTTTATGAAAATTACTTACACCCCAAG
Source organism: Papio anubis (assembly GCF_008728515.1). NCBI lineage: Eukaryota > Metazoa > Chordata > Mammalia > Primates > Cercopithecidae > Papio > Papio anubis. Next base: position 87,876,881 of record NC_044990.1, on the reverse strand, counting down.
AAACCTACCCCCAACTGTTTTGCAGCCTGTCTGGGTGTGTCAAACACATATCAGAGACTGTACAACATGCTCCTATCTCTCCAGACCCTTCTGGCTATGATACTGTTAATTCTCAGATGACATTGACAGAAAACATACCGATTGATAGATTTTTCTAGAAAAGATGCATAAAACAGTAAAGGAGATGTATGTATTAACATGTGTTTAGCTGCAAGTAATTGAAACCCCAATTCAATGGCTCTTAGCTGATCTGAGCTGCTGTAATGGAATGTCATAGACTGGGTAGCTTATAGACAGTAGTATTTTTTTTTTCCTCACAATTCTGGAGGCTGAGAAGTCCAAGAACAAGCTGCTATAATGTGATGTCTGGTGAGGGCCTGCTGCCTGGTTCATAGACGGCACTTTCTCAGTGCCCTCCCATGATAGAAGGGGTGACCTAGCTCTCTGGGGTCCCTTTCATAAGGGTACTAATCCTGTTCATGAGAGTTCTGACCTCATGACTGAATCACTTCCGAAAGACCCCCACCTTCTAATACCGTCACTTTGGAGATTCAAATGTTAATATGTGAGTGGTGGGAGAACACAGACATTTAGACTATAGCAAGCTCAGAGCAGTAGTTCTCAAACTTCAGGACTTCTTAGAATTATCCGGAGGGCTTGTTAAAAACAGATTGCTGGACTCCACTCCTCGACTCTTCTCAGCAAGTCTGGGGTAGGGCCCCAGAATTTGCATGTCTAAAAATTTCCAGATGCTGCTGATGCTGATCTGGGACCACACAATGAAAATCACTAAATTGCGAAGGGATGTATTAACTCACACAACAGGAAGCCCAGGGCCGGTTAATTAGGCAGCTAAGTGGCGTGCACAGAAGCCCTGGATCTCTTCATCTTTCTACTCAGCCATCCTCCCGATCTATGCTTTCATTTCTCACACTTGGCCCCCTGTGTTTATAAGATGGTTGCAGCAGCTCCAGGCAGCAGATCATCTCATAATAATGTCCAGCGAAGGCAGTGTCTCTTCCATGGGTGTCTTTCTGGAGTGATGCAAATGACCCCAGAGCCACCCCACCACCAGCTGCCTGTGCCTCACTACCATTGTCTGGGATTGGGTCCCAAGCTCCTGGTTCCATTGATTATGAGGAAGGAGATGGCTGATTTACACTAAAAGAGATGCACCCTCCGGGACTGGGAGGTGTCCGCATCCCAGGAAGAGACCATTGAACAAAAGCTGGGCGTTGGAAACCAGGAAAAAGAAGGAATACTGTCACTGCAGTAGCAACTAACAGTGTCTGCTACAGCAGCAGGAAATGAAAGGACCACCCTTTTCAAATGCAATTATATCTCTCATGTATGATCTCCATCTACAGTGATTTTGAAAGGGGGATTTATAATAGGGTAAAAGTAGAACAAAATTATGAATCTAGCGTGATCAAAAAGAGGATGGCGTCACTGGCTTATGTTCGCAGAATTGTTATTTTCCAGACTCAGAGCATAATTCTACCACTATAGGCTTCACATATCCTTGCTTTTGTTATTAAATTCTGTGCAACATGGGAAGCTGTTTTATAAAAGATCAAGATACAAAGGATTGGAAAATTGGACCTTTGAAGGTATATCAAAGAGCTAGGACTATTTAGACTGGAAAAGAGGAAACTATGGTGATTAATTAGCATTGATAACATTAGGGGCTATGGATAAAATAAAGATTAGTCAGCTGACCCTCTCAAAAGATGATAAAGCCAGAGAACACGGTAGACTACAATTAGAAAAATATGTCCTATTTCCATAAAAAATAACTTGATAATAATGAGGGTTATTAAATATCAACTTTGAAACTATTGTCGATTTCATTGCCTGGAGGCCTTAAAAAACAGGACTTTGCAGCTGTCTTTCTTCGTAGTGATGGGAGAGGGGACATAGACCACATAAACTCGACCGGCTCCTCCTCCCAGGGGCTCACACAGCTGATGAGGCAGCCACCCGCTTTGTTGCTCATGTCAACAGCTCCCCTGGACTTGCACAGGGCATGACCTGCAGCCTGAGATCCTGGCTTCTCTGAGGATGAGAGAACTACTGAGCATCGGATTTAATCAGGAAAAAGAATCGCCATAGTTTATTCTGCCTAATTTAGTCTGTAAAGTGTTTACCAAAATAGTATTTAGGAATCTGAAGGAAAGATCTAAAATTGGAAGGAAAGATCAGTGTGTGAGGTCCATCCTGAATGGTCCAGGTTCATAAGATCGTAAGATCATGCTGATAGAGCAGCTCTAAATCATGTTGCTTAAAGAGATTTTTAAATACAGGACAGCCAAAGTGACAAAGTGATCTTTATCAAATAGCCACGCCCTCTGACTGGCACCTGTAGTCCCAGCTACTTAGGAGGCTAAGGTGGGAGGGTCACTTGAGCCCCAGAGTTGGGGGCCGAACTGCACAATACAGCTAGATCCTGTCTTAAATAAGAAAAAATAAATAAATAAACGCATGTATAATTCAAATTCTCCTTCCTCCCCACCCACCCATTATCTTTTAGGAAAAGTCAAAATTCCTGAGTGTGGTAGGCCTGAGACATAAGGTGCTATATGAATTGGCTTCTGCCTAATTCCCCAGATGCATCTTCAAGGCCCTGTCCCTCCCCCTTCACCCCTCCCTGTGTCGGCACCTAAGCCTTCCTAGAGCATGTAAAGTACACCCAGCTCAAGTAAGGAAGAGACATAAAATGAAATGAAAAGACAAAGAATTGCTGAACCTAAAAATAAATGTTTATCTACCAAGAGTTATTATTTCCTAAAAGATCCCTTGAGGAAAGTTATGCAACAAGTTAGAAGCATTTTTAAAAATACACATTTAAATGCTATACAACATTGCTTCACTTCTTCCTTTGAAATCTGAGGACATTCATCATCTCATTTCCATTCACCTCTCCTTTCTCCTTTTTCCCCGCCTTAACATTTGTCAGTTACATTATTTTCTGCATCTTCAAGGTAAAAAAACAAACAAACATTTTTTTCTGTAATGTAATTCATATGAGTTTAAAATACTTATCCTTCATTTACATGGATTCATTTCATGCCACCAGTTCTTTGAACATGCTTAGTTTTTAACCATCTATTAATTGCTTGGATTTTGTTACTGAAAACAAACAACTCAAAACTTTTTTCCAGAAACTTTTTTATATGCTCTGTTCCCTGAGCTTTCTCATATGTGAGAGGTAATTTGCCTATTGTCTTTGTAGATGAGCAACAAATTGGCTGTGTAGACCACTATTAGGTCCTATACTCCTTTCCAAAGAACTTTGTGACATTTGTCCAGCCTTCTTATTTATTGAATCAGGAGGTTCTGATGAGTGGTTTTCGAGTTCAAATTACTTTGGGGAAATTCACTTGGCGCAAAGGTGCCCTAAATACACAACCCTGTCTACCTAACCAGACTCACCTTCTGCCTCTCTGCTACCCCATGAACCCAGTGTTGGTCACAGTTGCACTGATCCTCTCACCTAATTTTAATCCTTTTATGACTCTGCTTTGCATAAAAGTATTTCATTTTCCCTAGAGTGTTGAAACCTCTTTCTTCATCTAGAAACTTGTACTGACTCTTCAAGACAACTCTACCATGTGTCAGGAGAAGGAAAACTGGAAATATCCAGTGAACAGTTCCAATGACTATAATGCAACCTGATTTCAACTCACCTCAACAGAGCTAGTGACTCACTTCTCCCGATTCTCAAACCACTCTGCTTACCCTTCTGTTAGGGCACCTTCCAAGTTTCACTGTAGTATCTGTTTATCTGTGTTTCTCCCACGAGGGGGCTCCTTGATGGAAAGGATCACGTTGCAGACATGGTAGCTAGCAAAACTGTGTTATCGCAACTGCTGAGTAACTCTGTTCAGACATTTATCTACCTCTCATCCATATTCACACACCTCTGAGAACTAAGTGCTGTTAAGAAAACTGAAGCTCAGAAAGGTTAAACACCTTGCTCAGGGTCACAACTAATAAGCAGTGAGTCGGAATTCAAAGCATTTATTCCAGTTCCACCTCTTTCCCACTGTGTTTTAGTGAACCTAACACAATACATGACACACAGTGGTAGGTACTCAACAAATATTTGTTGAATATTTTAAATGAATGCATCTGTCTTTTATACGACTAGAACACTCGCAGTCTAAGAGAGTAGGGTGTTTGAATGATCGTATTCTATATTTGCACAATTTCTTCAACAATTATCCTGTTTTATTTGCTTTATGAAGGCATAATGTTGCTCAGAGAAGTAAAGTGCATTTGTTGAATTATAAAAAGTGACCAATATTGAATCCCAATGGTTCTCTTATATATGTATAGGAAACCTTTAACTATATATAGCAGAAAAGTCAAAACAACAGCTGGAACATATATAATGTTTTATTCTCTCAGGTGAAACTAGACAGATGTGGGCATTCCAAAGCTGGCACGGTGTTTCCATCACTTCCCAGGACCCCCCCTTCCCGCTGTCATTCAGCTTTAGCATTCTCAGTGCACATCTTTCTGTCTTCAAGGTTGCCTCATAGTCCAGTGTGGCTCTTGAAGCTCCAGCCATCACACCGGCTTTATCCACAAGAAAGGTGAAAGGGGAAAGGGTAAAAATGGGTGCCCCTGCTGGGCGAGTCAGCTGCTTCATAAGTGAGTCTTCCACTTAAGTCTTGTAGGCTGCATATTTGAAACACTTCACTGAGAACATTTCCTTTCTCCATGATTCATTTCTGCAACTAATGTCTGCAACTAATTTCTATTGCATTCTCCTCCTCATCCAATGTGCTTCTGGATACTGGATCGAGTCTGGAGGAAGCCTGAGGGCCTGGACTCATAAGGCCTTCTTCTGGTGATCAGCAAGTAAACAAATATGTAACATGAGACGAAGATAAGAACTGGGAGGGATAGGGGATAGCCCAGGTGTGGGGGAGAGAAGGCTGGTTTCACTGGGGATGGTCAGAGGAGGCCTCTCTGAGAAGGCAACACTTGATCGAGTTCCAAAAGGGCCTACTGTGGGGACCGGAAGAGCAACCCAGCAGGTGCAAAGGCCCTGGGGCAGACGCATGCTTGACATGGCGGAGACCGGGAAGGAGGGCCACGACCCGGTCGCTCTCCTCTCATTCCACTTCTCACAGTTCTCTATTTAGAACTCCCATGGTTCAATGAGAACCAATTATAGAAACAGCCTATCAAAATCTTACCATTTAAGGGTGATCATTAAGAACTTTGCTTTACTTCTTCATACACAGAAGGGGTGGAAGAGGGGGAAGGACAGTGTGAAGCGGACAGACAGAAACTTCCCTTTGGCTTTGAAGGTGTATTCTTTGCAGGTGCCAACATATTCCACGAGACAAGGCAGAGCACAGGGAGGCTGGGCATTCACGTAGACAGTGTGTCTTCCAGCAGAAGGTGTGCGTGACGCCCACCTACCTAGGAACGGGTGCAAGCAGTCAATACCTGGTTTCTCAGGGCACTGCCTGGGCTCTGCTGTTTCAACAATGCACTTGGCTTCCGTGACCCAGAGCTGCTGCAGAAACCACTGCTGAGAGTATGATTGATTCTTGGTATGCCGACGTGTCCAAGGACAGTTAGTAGGAGCGGAGGTTTCAGGGCATCAAGGAGTACTGTCCTTGCACATGGGCACAGTACTGATAAGCTGTTCTCTGAAGCCTGAGTGCCGGTGCACCCTGCCGTGACCAGACGCAGCTCTGTGCTGCAGGATAACGCGTGCTATCTCATTACTGTCTGATCACTTAAAAGGCTTCTGATGAAACCCGTAGCTGAAAGGGTTGGGTCTCATGCTGACAAGATCTTGATGCAGATGCACCCACCACCCCATGTTTAAGATCTTTAATTTTATGGGTACAAGTAATAAAAAATTATCAGGCTGTGTATTTTCTGCATCCACTGATATAAATGTTACTATTGGCATTATTATAATCCTAATGACCATCATTGTTTACATCTGCTAAAAATGTTCATGCTGTCTAAAAGAAAATAAAAGCAACCGGTGGCAGGACCCCTGCTCTCACACAGTAAAGGGCAATAAACATTTATTGACATGCTGAGGAGAGGAGATTGTCATATCCTATTAAAATAACCAAAGATAAGGTTTGAAAGAATTCAACCTGTCAGACTGTCTTTTCACACGAAGGCCAGAGACTTCTCAGAAACTATGATGTCCGCAGTGGCGTTGCAGGATCTGCTTTGTAACTGTACAGTGCTGGGTGTGTGAGAGCAGGCGTTCTCTGAGCAGCACCACAGACCAGTTCATTTGAAAGGCATTAGAAGAGGAACTCCTGCGGTCAGCCTTGGCAACCTCCTTTGTCCCTGTGGATGTGTCTGGACACCCCTCATCACCCTCCCTCGAGGGATGGGAAGCCTCAGTTAAGAACGGAGCCTGGTGCCCTCCCTCCAGGAAACCCCACAACCTTCACTTCAGGGGTAAGGGGCTTCGTCTCCACAAGCTCCACCTGTCAGCCCCAGCAGCCTGTGAGCTAGAGCTGGCAGAGGGCACCGCCTGGCTTTGCTTCTCCTCCACCGCCCTGCCCTTCAGGGAGCTGGGCCCGGGAGTGGAGGCATGAGGAGCGAACCCTAGGGGTGTTGCCTGGGATTCTGCTGGCCTCCCTGCTGGCTGTGGCCGAGGCCCGATGCCCACTGCTGCATGGGGCCACGGCAGCCCTTGCCCCGCCACCCCATCCACAGCCCTAAGGAGGCTTCCTCAGCCGCTCTGTGGAGCTTTCGAGGATCTCCTGCTTGAAGATGTCAGCACACTCCTCCCTGGCAGGCAGCCAATATTTTGTTTATTGCTCTCAAAGCACACTCACACTTTCCTCCCGTCCGGTCCATTTTCTGAAAACATTGAACTCTTGGCTTACGGTCAGTGCCTCCTGCTTTTATCTGCTCGGCCTGAAACAGTGACGTCCAGCCAAAAAGCCGGAGCCAGCCCTGGGGCTCCTCTGATGCTCCAAGGGTGGTGGCCCCACTCCCCTAATGAGGCCCATTCCAGCAAGGCCAATGCTTGGGCATTTCAGAGAGATGCGCTCTCCCTCTTCTTATCACTTTCCCCTTCTGAGTGATTAAAATTAGGTGACTTTTCAAGACGCCATGCAAAGGGTGGCATGCATAGCTCTGGCCACTGCAATAGAAACTGAAGTAAGGCTCCTGTGTATAATCCAATCACACAGCTGCCCCACCTTGGTCTCACACCAGGTCTGCAAGATGGCAGCCCCCTGGGTTTGCCCTCCAGCCTTCTCTTAAGTCCTGGAGCCACTCTGGCAATCGAGCCTTCCTTCTGGCATCCTCCGGAAGGCTAATTGAATACAGCAGGAGGCAGTCACAGAGCTTTTTAACATTTCTACTTCCTTTCAATTGCACACTTTTCCAATAGGAAGCAAAGCTACTCAATGCAGGAGAGAACTTCCCTCTCTTCCCACTTAACCTTTCTCCTACATGCACATTCAGGCTACTCAAAGGTATGCTGTTTCCTTTCCACTAAGTTTCCTCCTAATTACCTGGAGGCATCCAGGTGTGGCTGAAAATATGCTCAACCCTGGGAGTAAATATCTGCACCTAAGGGCAGTGAGTAGCAGAGCAAAACAGCTTGTGCAGGGCTCAGTGTGCTTAAAACAACCTGCAGCTATTTATCGGGTGACTCAGACAGGATGCAGGGGCCAGATGGTTAGCATCCTGCAAAGGCTGACGGGCGCTTTCATTTGATTGTTTG
>NC_044990.1:86281670-86386233 GCF_008728515.1 Papio anubis | reverse complement strand
GCCCCCTCCCCATGATAGGCCCCGGTGTGTGATGTTCCCCTTCCTGAGTCCAAGTGATCTCATTGTTCAGTTCCCACCTATGAGTGAGAACATGCGGTGTTTGGTTTTCTGTTCTTGTGATAGTTTGCTAAGAATGATGGTTTCCAGCTGCATCCATGTCCCTACAAAGGACACAAACTCATCCTTTTTTATGGCTGCATAGTATTCCATGGTGTATATGTGCCACATTTTCTTAATCCAATCTGTCACTGATGGACATTTGGGTTGATTCCAAGTCTTTGCTATTGTGAATAGTGCTGCAATAAACATACGTGTGCATGTGTCTTTATAGCAGCATAATTTATAATCCTTTGGGTATATCCCCAGTAATGGGATGGCTGGGTCATATGGTACATCTAGTTCTAGATCCTTGAGGAATCGCCATACTGACAAACAGATATTTTCAAGGTTAGTTACTGAAGAATTATAATGCTGAAGAAGAGGAAGTAATTTAAATGTTAACTAACAGAATTTTTATTAAATACATGATGATATATCAGGCAATAATAATATGCAACCATAGTCATGCGTTGCATAATGACATTTCAGTCAACAGGATTGCATGTACAACAGTGATCCCATGAGATTATAATACCTTAGTTTCACTGTCCCTTTCTATGTTTAGATACACAAATGCATACCTTTATGTTGGAATTACCTGCAGTATTCAGTACAGTAGCATGCTGTACAGGTTTATAGCCTAAATGCAATAGGCTGTAGCAAATGGCCTAGGTATGTAGTAGGCTGTACCATCTGGGTTTGTGTAATACACTTTATGGCATTCACAAAAATGACAAAATTGCCTAACAGCGCATTTCTCAGAATGTATCCCTGTCGTTAAGCAATACATGACTGTATTTTAAAAGAATGAGGCATTTTGATGTGTACTGCTATGAAAGGATCTTCAAGATACATTAAGTAGAAAAAAATAGAAGGTGTAAGACACTATGTGGAGGCTTTCACCATTTGCATTGTTTTATAAAAGAGGAATGAACGAGTGTGCTCACACATGGTATCAGCTCTCTTCAGAGGTGCACAGGAACTGTCAAAGTTTCACCTCCAAAGAAGGAAACTGAGGATCTTGGGAGGCAGAGGTGAGAACAAGAGGTTTAGCCTTTCTCTTTACACACTCATTTGTACCCTCTAAATTTTGTTCCATGTTTATATATTATCTATTGAAAATAGAAAAGACCAACAAATGAAATACCTATTTACACCAATAATTATAATCACTGCTGTCCTTTGAGGTTTCCAAAACACAGGTCCTGTTGCCTGCTTAGAGGTGCAGGAAACATTACTGCCCTTGCCTGTGTGACTTGTGCAGTGACCATCTTTCTAATATAAAAGTGTTATCTTTGTATGAATTGTAGTATTGAGAAGTTATATCAGTTTGGTTTTTTAATATGTAGAAATTAAAAATAAAAAAGTTTATTAAAAATATTAAAAACAATATGAACAAAAAAACTATTTTAATCACATGGAAGTTCTGTTGGGGTTGAAGGTGTGTCACTTAACTGAAACAGCCAAGATTAAGAAGACTTGACTATATTCTTGACATGTTTTTATAATGATTACATTTAGCTGGCATTCATGTTTGACATCAGAACAAGTCAAATTCAAATGATGTTTTGTCTTATTTTTCAGGAATGAGTAATAATTCTAAGAACTTAGTGTAATCACAACAGAGATTCGCTGCTCTCTGTTCTTGCTATTATTGCACTGACAATGAACACAATTGGTCATTAGTTCTTATACTGTAAATGTAAATAAAAAGATAAGACCTGGTGTGTGAAAAATGGATCCACCAGACTGGCTCTGAGATGGGAAATTGAAGAAGAACTTGCCAAATGGGTTCAGTTTCCTCTCAGCAGTGTCGTCTTTCTGTCATCAATGTCACAGAGGAGATACTTGGGTAAGATACTTTCCCCTCTAGAGTGTCTCTCAAAATGGAAGTTCTCCAAATACACTGGTTTTCTTTAGCATACATTTATTAATTGAAGGAGTTGTCTTTTTTTTAGTATGGAAATCCCCAATGTGAAATGAATTTGAACTGTTTTCAACAGAGAAATCTAGTGAGGTGTTTCTTATCATATTGCCTCCTAAGAATAAGTTCATGAGGATATCACAAGCAAAATGCTTTTTCAGACAATCTGTGAACAGCCAGGCACAAATGCCTGCCTTGGTAGTAACAGCTGCCAGATTATGATTCACTGAACAGGACAATAAATTTCAGCCTTATTGGATTTTGTTAATTATGTAAATGAGGTCACTGTAGAGGCAGTTGCTAATTATCAGTTACTACTGAATACCTGATGGGAGAGGTGGAGATGATATGCATCATTTTAACTATACTCATTTATTTGAACAGAGTAAGAGGGAGAGAATTGCAGTTTTCGTGATCTAGTGCTTGGTTAGCACCACTCTTTAAAATGAAATCCCACAGATACGGAAAGAAGTATATGCAAGGATGTTTATCACAGTATTATTTGTGTTAGGAAAAAATCTGGGGCCATCTAAACAAATTAATTAAAATAGAACACTTCATATGATACATACCTGTGAAACTATTGAGGAAGATGTAGTCACATATATATATGTAATGCAGCTGATATAGTATGTAATTTAAAAGTATATTTTAAATGCATAGAAAAATAGAACTGTAATCGTGTCAAAATGTGAACACTATATATAAGTGATGTAATTATGGGCTCTTTCTTTGTTTTGTGTTTTTCTGAGTTTTTCTAGTAATTTTGTAGAGAGGCAAAAGTTCTAAATAAATGGAACTGATACGAACTTCAAAGATGATGCTGGGTACTGAAACTAAACACCAAAATCAGAAATCTTATTTTGTTCTCCAGGTAGAATTCTTAACATATATCCTTTTTTCCTCTTAGCTCATTTTAATGGTTCAGTAAGTTAATTTACTAAAAAATTAAGTTTAATTTTAGCGATTTAATTTTTTAACAATTCCTTTATGTAGTTCATGTTTTTATTAACCAGAAAGTAGGAGTTATGTTTTCTCTAATTGTATGTGGTCAGGCATAATCTAGTAATTTATTGATAGTATGGCTGACACCAAATAGAAATTGGGATATCACAGAGCTTCACCTATTCTTCTCTGCTGTAAAATCTAATATAAAAATGATGGTGCGATCCGGTCAACAAAGAAGAACTCTATGAGAATGAGACAATCCATACTTTTTCCTACTTTCTTTAAACAAATAACTGATTTCGCAGCACCACATATCAGAACACAGTGAGATAAAAAGTAAACATTCACCAGGTGCTCCTTGTGAAAATGATAGAAACTATGAGTTATGAAGGTAGCAACATACATCAGATGCATTGTAACCAAATCATATGATACCTGTTTTCCGTCTCCTCTAGGGAACCTTTAGGATGAGCCTGATGATTTGGTGCAGTTTAGCATTCCTGACCCCCATGTAGATCATAAATCTTGCTTGAAGACCGTGCCTATTAACAACAACAAACAAAAATCAGAAGAGAGAGAGAGAACAATTTCAAAAACTGGCTTAGGGCTGAGAAACCAGAGAACCTCATTTCCTGGCAATGAAAGACACCTCATGTTCATTAATGATCCCCATTATCTATTCATCATTGCTTCCTCTTCAACACTCAAATTATGCTTCCATTTCTCAACGTGATATCCTTGTTCTAATCATCAGGCTCTCCATTGGCCCAGGTCTCTCACCAGTCTACAATAAATCATTCCTGGAAAAATACAGGAAATATACATGTATTACCATTTTTATCAATGCCTATGTTCACAGAGATTCCGGAGCACCCCGACCCACTTCTCTGCCTACAAATGTCCATATTTTGCATGGCTCATTCCTAGTCTCACCTGCTCCATTCACCCCTCTAATCTTTCCCCTCTTGGAACTCCTATTGTGAGTCTAGCATAACACATATAATTTGGTACTTAATTTGGTACTCTCTGTTTTATCTAGATAGTCTTAATAGTTCTTGGGGGAAATTCAGTCTTTTATCTACATTTTTAGCTTTCTCCCTTAATTGTAACTTATAGTGTAATAGTATACATTAAATATCTATTAATAAATTGCCTAGATATTATTGTTCTGTTAAACTTTTATGCTTGTATTTTTGTTTTAGTAGTGTTTCCACAAAAACAGGTTGCTAAGTAAATATTCTATGAGACTGCTGATTTTTAATAAATATTTAGATAAAAAGAAGCTCCATGGTAGGTCAATAAGGTCTAACTTCAAAGGAAAAAAATATCTGGGCTAACAAGGAGAAGTGGAGGAGGAAATAAAGTTAACTTTAGAAAATATCCAAAAACAAACTGTAGAAACTAAATGATTTAACATGTTTAGGGTGGGGCCTGGGTATTGGCAATAGCTGGATGCACCTGCTACCAATTTTAAGTTGTTGCAGTGTTGTTTATGTGCTTGGACTCTGGAGCCAGTGTGCCTGAGTAATATTGCTGGCTGAGTGACAATGGGATATTAGTTTACTAAGAAAAAGCTGTGTGATTTGGGGCTGTTAGTCACTCCGAGGTTAGGTGTACGAGTAGGTGAAATTGTGACAATACGGGATCTTCCTCAAGGGACTGTTGTCAAGATTAATTGTGTTAACACCTGTCAAGAACTTAAAATAACCGCTTGATATCACAGACTGTTAAACTTTTGTGAGTCCTGAAACTTATACAACTTCCCAGCCTTTCTATAACAAAATTTTCAAAAATTAAGAATGTAAAATTAGATATGAGATCAGGTGACATCACTGAGAAAGGCTGAGTAAAGACCTCAAACATCCTCCCCTCCCAAAGCTATGTAAACACTGGTAACTTGTCAACATCAACCTTTTTGGCATGCCGTTAATTAACTAAAGGCTTCAGCAATCCAGGGAAGAGTTATTTAAGAACAACAGCTTGTAGAATTGCTCCCAAAACTTTTTGAGGTAGTTTTATCTTTATTTTACAAAAAGAAGGAATTGCAGTTTGGGGAGGTTAAAATCTTGCCTTACTGTATTGAAAATGGGAAACAGGCCAGGTGTGGTGGCTCATGCCTATAACCCCAGCACTTTGGGAGGCCAAGACGGGCAGATCACTTGAGGTCAGGAGTTCGAGAGCAGTCTGGCCAACATAGTGAAATCCCATCTCTACTAAAAATACAAAAATTAGCCAGGTGTATAGTCCCAGCTACTCGGGAGGCTGAAGTGAGAGAATTGCTTCAACCCAGGAGGTGGAGGTTGCAGTGATCCGAGATCATGCCATTGCACTCCAGCCTGGGCGACAGAGGGAAACTCCATCTCAAAAACAAAAAAAAGAAAGAAAGAAAGAAAAGAAAGTGGGAAATAACTAATGTTATGGTAGAGAAATTTGGCAGACTCTGCCTTGGTTGATGGTCAAGATCAACAGTGGTTCAACAGTGATGAACTGTGTTCATAGCATGGACCCTTGATATGATATGTGAGAATAACACTCTACTCCTGTTTTTTTTCTCCCCCAAAATTCATAATCCAAGCGTAATCTTGAAAAAACCATGAGACAAATCCAAATAGAGGGACATTCTACAAAACACCTGACCAATACGTCTCAAAACTGTCAAGGTCATCATAAAATAAGAGAAGTCTGAGAAACTGTCATAGCCAAGAGGAGCGTAAGGATACACGAGGAACAGCTGTAATGTGACATTCTGGGTGGGATCCAGAACAGAAAATTTACCTAGGTGAAAAACTAAGAAAATTCAAATGAAGTATGAATTTTAGTTGATAGCAATGCATCAATATTGGCTTGTTAATTGTGACAATACTATTTTTAATAGTACCATATTAATATAAAACATTAATAGTAGGGGATACTGGGAATGGGGCTATGGGAACTCTACTGTCTTTGCACCTTTTCTGTAAGTATAAAACTCTTCTAGGCCAGGTGCGGTGGCTCACCCCTGTAATCCCAGCACTTTGGGAGGCCGAGGTGGGCGGATCACGAGGCCAGGTGAGCAAGACCAGCTTGGTGAACACGGTGAAACCCTGTCTCTACTAAAATACAAAAAATTAGCGTGGTGGTGCGCGCCTGTAGTCCCAGCTACTCGAGAGGCTGAGGCAGGAGAATCCCTTGAACCTGGGAGGCAGAGGTTGCAGAGAGTCGAGATCGCACCACTGCACTCCAGCCTGGTGACAGAGCAAGACTCCGTCTCAAAAAAAAAAAAAAAACTTCTAAAATTTTAAAAAGTTTATTTTTGAGAATCTGTCCCCAGAGAACCTAGTTAGTATGTGGGGGAATTGACATTCAGACTCATAGTGTTTGCATTATACAAAGCTACTGTATTAGTGCCCTAAAAAAATGCTAGACTGAGTGGCTTAACCACAGAAACTTTTCTCACGGTTCTGGGGGCTGGAGAGCAGCCAGAGACCTAGGTATAGGCTGGTTGGGTTTCTCCTGAAACCTCTCCTTGGCTTGCCGATGGCTGCCTTCTAACCATGTCCTCACATGATCTTTCCTCTACACGTGCATCCTGGTGTCTCTGTGTCCACATTTCCCCTTCTTGTAAGGACACCAGTCCTTACAAGTGGGTTGGGGCCAACCTAACTAACTCATATTAACCTCATCACTATCTCTTTAAAGACTCTATCTTCAAATGCATTCTGAGGTGTGAAGGGGGGTCAAGTTCAACATATGAATTTTGGAGATACACAACTCAGCCCACAAAAGGTACTTTCCAAATTTGGGAATGAAACCATGTTTATGTAAGAATGATTCCATGTTACATTTTCAAAGGGATGGATGATACTTTGGCAGCCCTAATTGTGTGGGAATCCTAACTGAAGTTTCAGGCCCTGTTTTTCACTTCCTGTAAGGCGCCTGGGGCCTCTGCCTGGCACTGACTGCTCAGCCCTCGTCTTCAGACCCCTGTGTTTTCTCCTTTCCTTCTGCACACAGGCTTTTCTCTCTCATCTTATTTTATTGTCATTGGGATTCTCAGCCCTTCCCTGCACGTGTCTTAACAATGTTCTTTCCTTACCCCAGCCCTCTTCTTTTTGAGACTGTTACCATTTAGTTACTACCAGATTTTTGTTATTTTACCCTCTTTTAAAAGTTAGTATGTACTAGCAGTTTTAAAAACACTCCTATAAATGTTGATGACATTTTTATGATAATCTAAACTTTTCCTTTCCTTGCTAATCCTAGGTCTCAGGTGAATCCAAAGATTCAGGTGGGTGCTGTGTCCTGAGATTCTAACTTCTTGGAAATTATAGCTGCAAGAGAATGTTATTAGGAAATACAAAAATGTCAAAGGATTTAAAATAATAATAATTTGAACTGGGAATGTTTTAGATAAGCTTTAAAATTATGTTATATAAATAAATTACATGGGCTTCCATGAGCTATAAGGTTTCTGTAAACATCTAAAGGATTTTGAAAGAGCAAGGATGTCTATAATTATCGTGGTAAATCTTTAAATAAGTAGCAATTAAATTATGCAGAAGCTCTTGAGGAACTTGCTGGAAATAAAGATGAGGCAGGAAGTTAGGGTATAAATTGCTAATTATATATGTATATATAAGCATATACATGCACACATATATTTGTATATGTATATATACATATACACTCTTTGGTATAGTTTTGAGACATTAACTATATTAATATTAAAAATTATAAATTTATTACTCAAGAGATAATAGAATAGATTAAACATCTTGGAATCATGGATTTTTTTTTTTGAGATGGAGTCTGGCTCTGTTGCCCAGACTGGAGTGCAGTGGCACAATCTGGGTTCACTGCAACCTCCACCTCCCTGGTACAAGCAATTATCCTGCATCAGCCTCCCAAGTAGCTGGGACTACAGGCGTGTGTCACCACTCCCAGCTAATTTTTTGTATTTTTAGTAGAGACTGGGTTTCACCATGTTAGCCAGGATGGTCTTGATCTACTGACCTCGTGATCCACCCGCCTTGGCCTCCCAAAGTGCTGGGATTACAGGCATGAGCCACTTCGCCTGGGTGGAATCATGGAGTTTTAGGGAGGCTTAGCAATCAGGTATATTCTTACTTTTAATTTAATAAATTAAAAAATCTAGAGACCTAGGAAACCTGAGACCCTGAGAGATTATGTACATTTCTCAATAGTAACAAGCATATTTACAAACTCAAACGTGTTTCAGAGTATTAGTACAATAGCTAAGTGAAAGGAAGAGAGATTGAAATAAATTCAACTTGAAGATTTTTAAAGGAAAACAATCAATATAAATATTCCAGTCCTTGCTACTTCTCTTCTCGAGAGGTATCCAGATGTGCACAGGTTCTGGGAAGCTGATTTGCTGTCCTACCACCACTGTGGGTGATTCAGGACGGCTGCACATCCTTGGCATTGCGGTTGAGAAGAGTCCAAGTCCATCTCTCCTTCCCTGGACCTTGGCTGGACTATGATGGCTTTGACTAAGAATATGTTGCAAAGGACATGATTCCAGTTCTATGCTCACCTGTGAGAAGGCTAGCAGCTTGGTCATAGTGTGTCTGCAATTTATTCCTTCTGGTGGTTTCCTGGTCTCGCTGACTTCAAGAATGAAGCCGCGGACCCTCGTGGTGAGTGTTACAGCTTTTTTTTTTTTTTTTTTTGAGACGAAGTCTCACTGTGTCTCCCAGGCTGGAGTGCAGTGGCGCGATCTCGGCTCACTGCAAGCTCCGCCCCCGGAGTTCCGCCATTCTCCGCCTCAGCCTCCCAAGTAGCTGGGACTACAGGCTTTTTCCCTTCTGGCGCCCAGCTAGTTTTTTGTATTTTTAGTAGAAGTTTCATATTATCAGGATAGTCACCGATCTCCTGACTGCTTGTGTTCCACCATCTCGGCCTCCCAAAGTCACTGAGACCAGAGCGAGCCACCAGCGCCAACCTTTTTGAGGCTGGTCTGGCTCTGTCGCCAGGGGCTGGAGATGCCGTGGGGCGGTCTTGGCTCACTGCAAGCTCCGCCTCCCGGGTTCCCGCCTCCCAGGTTCCCGCCTCCCGGGTTCCCGCCATTCTACTGCTTCAGCCTCCTGAGTAGGTGGGACTACAGATGCCCGCCACCTGGAGTCCAGCTAGTTTTTGTATTTTTGTTTTGTTTTTTGTTTTGAGGCGGAGTCTGGCTCTGTCGCCAGACTGGGCGCCCTGGCCTTGGGGTCTCAGCTCACTGCAAGCTCCGCCTCGGGTTCCCGCCGTTCTCCTGCCTCCAGCCTCCCGAGTAGGGTGGGACTACAGATGCCATACCTCGTCCAGCTAGTTTTTGTATTTTTTTTTGTTTTTTGGGGCCGGAGTCTGGCTCTGTCGCCCGGGCTGGAGTGCCCTGGCTCGGTCTTGGCTCACTGCAAGCTCCGCCTCCCAGGTTCCCGCCTCCCGGGTTCCCGCCATTCTTGGGCCTCAGCCTCCCGAGTAGCTGGGACTACAGATGCCCGCCACCTCGCCCAGCTGGTTTTTTGTATTTTGTTTTTGTTTTTGTTTTTGTTTTTGTTTTTTAAGAGGGAGTCTGGCTCTGTCGCCCGGGCTAGAGTGCAGTGGCTCGGTCTTGGCTCACTGCAAGCTCCGCCTCCCGGGTTCCCGCCTCCCGGGTTCCCGCCTCCCGGGTTCCCGCCTCCCAGGTTGCCGCCATTCTCCTGCCTCAGCCTCCCGAGTAGCTGGGACTACAGATGCCCGCCACCTCGCCCAGCTAGTTTTTTGTATCTTTTTTTTTTTTTTTTTGAGCGGGAGTCTGGCTCTGTCGCCTGGGCTGGAGTGCCCTGGCGCGGTCTCAGTTCACTGCAAGCTCCGCCTCCGGGGCTCCCGCCTCCCGGGTTCCCGCCATTCTCCTGCTTCAGCCTCCCGAGTAGCCGGGACTACAGATGCCACCTCGCCCTGCTAGTTTTTTGTATTTTTTTGTTTTTTAAGTAGAGATGAGTGTTACAGCTCTTAAAGCTGGTGTGTCCAGAGTTTGTTCCTTCAGATGTGTCTGGAGTTTCTTCCTTCTGGTGGGTTCGTGATCTCCCTGACTTCAGCAGTGAAGCCGCAGACCTTCACAGTGAGTGTTACAGCTCTTAAAAATGGCGCCTCTGTAGTTGTTTGTTCCTCCTAGTGGGTTCGTGGTCTGGCTGACTTCAGGAATGAAGCTGCAGACCCTGGTGGTGAGTGTTACAACTCATAAAGGAAGTGGAGACCCAAAGATGAGCAGTGGCAAGATTTATTGTGAAGAACAAAAGAACAAAGCTTCCACAGTGGAAGAACAAAGCTGCCATAGCGTGGAAGGGTACCCTAACGGGTTGCCAGTGCTGGCTCGGGTGGCCAGCTTTTATGCCCTTATTTGGCCCGGTCCACATTCCGGTGAGTGGTCCATTTTACAGAGTGCTTATTGGTCCATTTTACAGAGTGCTGATTGGTGTGTTTACAATCATTTAGCTAGACACAAAAGGTCTCCAAGTCCTCATCTGATCCAGAAGCCCAGCTGGCTTCACCTCTCATTAGGATCCGAACCATTGTGTAAGATATCCAAGTGCCCTGATGGAGAGGCCATCTTGTGAGTCCCCATAATTGTGGGATAAAGAGAGGCCCAGATGAGTGCAGTCTTCCAGTCAGTACTCTTCAGACATGTACATGAGCCCTCTGGGACCCTCTAGACCAGATGAGATGCCAGCTGCATACCACTGGGTGACCTCAGTCAATGCCTGCCTGAATTTCTGGCCCATGGAACCATGTGATAGAGTAAAAGCATTGTTGCTTGAAGCCACTAAGTTTTAGGAGCATTTGTTATGCAACAATAGATAATCAGAATATTATACTTTGGATCAATTTAGGAAGAGAACTAACATTAATTTCAGGAAATGACTGCTTTTACAAAAATTAATCAACATACTAACTCAGCTAAGTATATTAGGTCAAAGTATAATTGAGAATTACTTAAGATTCAACCAGGGCCCAACAGACATCTAGTAATTTATAGGCACAGATTATTCTTGTCCTTAACATTCTGGAAATAATTGTACTCTAGGTCCTTACTGCTAAAGTTGTGGTGTGTGGTCCAGTGCCCTTATCCTCACCTGGGAGCTAGTTAGTAATACAGGATCTCTGGCTCTGCTCCAGGCCCAGTGCATCAGAAACTTCCTTTTAACAAGACCTCTGGTGATTCCTAAGCACTGTGGACCTTGAGAAGTCCTGGTCTAGGTAGTTTTATTAGAAGCAGTGGGAGGCTGATAAACAAATGTGGGAGGAACAGTCTTCACATTCATTTTCCTCTTCCTTGTTTGGTAATAAAAGTTTCTACTTTTAGATAAATTTGTTTTCCTTCAATATTAAGTCGTTACAGGCAGAGTTTCTTCAAGCCCCAAACATTCAAGAATTCTAAAGCATACTTTCAAACTGCGGCATGTATTACAAATGTATTTACATTAGACTTAATTAGGTCAGTAAAATATATAAAGCCATTTTTTCAGTTCTTAGAAAATACAGTTTTTTACAATTTAGGCTGGTGGGGAAATAGATACAAAATAAATATTATTACATATGGAGTAATTAACCCAGTTTTGGTTTCTGGTGGTGGAAAAAGGCATCTAGAGAAGAATACCTAAATTTATTAACATAAGAAAGTGACTTTGGCGACAGATGGGAGGGCGGTGGGGGTGTGGGGGAAGCGCAGAGGCCTTCTCTTTGACAGTTTCTCACTGTCGTCACCTCGTGGCTGAGGATGAAATTCCTTCTTCTGGTCTTGCTGTTTCAATATTGTTTTTCTTTTTCTTTTTTTGTTTGTTTTGGAGATGGAGTCTCGTTCTGTAGCCCAGGCTGGAGTACAATGGCATGATCTCAGCTCACTGCAACCTCCACCTCCCGGGTTCAAGTGATTCTCCTGCCTGAGAATCACTTGTAACCCTGAGTAGCTAGGGTTACAGGTGGGCACCACCATGCCCAGCTAATTTTTGTATTTTTAGTAGAGACGAGGTTTCACCATGTTGACCAGGCTGGTCTTGAGCTCCTGACCTCAGGCTATCCACCTGCCTCGGCCTCCCAAAGTGCTGGAATTACAGGCTTGAGTCACTGCACCTGGCCTCAATATTGATGTTATATGTTTGTCTCTCAATAACTCAGCAAAGCTAAATCTCATGGATGGGACCGAGGATCAAAGCAACTCAGTTTCCCCGATGGGTTCCTGGGGGAGGAGAGCTCACCCTGAACAAAGGAGTAGAGAGCGTGGCATGGACCCTGGGGTACAAGTTGGTCTTCAGCTATGGCAGGGAGATTATCTGGTGACCTCCTGGGAGGTGATCCAGCTTCAGGCCATTCAGAGTCTTTATGAGAGGGGACTGTAGGGAAGAGAAGAATTCAGGCCACCTGAATGATTGGCATCAATGATGTATTTGTAACTGTTGGAGACGAGGTGCTCCCTACTCCAATGAGAACGGGTGTGTGAGAACGGGCACACCTTATTTCCCTCACACTGCATTTCCACAGCCTGGTGATTGGCACAGAGCTCAGTCGATGTTTGGTTGTTCACTGACTGACAGGAAGAGTGGAACTCACCAAATAATGAGAAAATTGAAAGCTGGAGTGAGATCACAGACTAGCAGTAGGGTCAAACTGGAAGGTAGGAGCAACAGCATCACCACTGACAACACAGGGTGAGGAAGGCTCCCCAAGGCTAAGTGGAGATGGGCTTCCCCCAAGGAAAGGGATGCCCTAGCCATCTTGGCTTGTTTTCTGAGGGCTATGAAGGTTGTGGGGCAGAAAAGAGGAGTATTTGCCCTGCTGTCTTGGGTTGTTCTTCCATATAGCCTGGGAAAGCCCAAGTTACAATTCAACTTATATTTTTGCCATATCATTGGATATATTATTGTTTCTAGCAACATCTGTATTCACCATTCACCCAAAATGAACCTTGTATTTTATTCCTTTCTCTAAGCTGCACTGAAGTGCCCCTTTTCCTATGAAAACACAGTAATTTACAAGAAAAAGGTTTTACTTTTGTTACATTTCCATGTGCTGAGAACTAAATATTCAGTTCTCATTTGTAAGTGAAAAGTAACAAGCAGGAAAAATAATTATAATCTGTGAAAGTATGGCTTATATAAGTTGCATAAATTGAGGTATAAAGATATCAAGTAATAAGGTTTATAGGAAACACAAAGGCGGTTTCAGTGTGAATCACAGAAGGGATTTTTAAAAACATCAAAGAGATTTTTCTTCACAACAGTTAATTAAAAGTGAGCGATATATATATATTTTTCAAAAATATTTATTTATTTATTTCATCTTTAAAATCTTTTAGGTACATATGCAAATTTATCACATAGGTGAACTTGTGTCGTGGGGGTTTGTTGCGCAGATTATTTCATCACCCATTATTAAGTCAAGTACCCAATAGTTATCTTTTCTGCTCCTCTCCATTCTTCTGCCCTCCACCCTCAAGTAGACCCCAGTGTCAGTTGTTCCCTTCTTTGTGTTCATTAGGTCTCATCCTTTAGCTGCCACTTATAACTGGGAACTTGCAATATTTGGTTTTCTGTTCCTGCCTTAGTTTGCTAAGGATAATAGCCTCCAACTCCATCCATGTTCCCCCAAATGACATGATCTCATTCTTTTTTATGGCTATGTAGTATGCCATGATGTATATGTACCTCATTTTCTTTATCCAATCTGTCATTGATGGGCATTTAGGTAGATTCCATGTCTTTGCCATTGTGAATAGTGCTGCAATGAACATTCACACGCATGTGTCTTTATGGTAGAATAATTTATATTCTTCTGGCTGTATACGCAGTAATAGGATTGCCGGATCAAATGGTAGTTCTGCTTTTAGCTCTATGAGGAATCATCATCCTGCTTCCACAATGGTTGAACTAATTTACACTCCCATCAGCAGTGTATAAGGGTTCCCTTTTCTCTGCAACCTCACCAGCATCTATTGTTTCTTGACTTTTAAGTGATAGCCATTCTGACTGGTGAGATGGTATTTCATTGTGGTTTTGATTTGCATTTCTCTAATGATCAGTGATATTGAGCTTTTTTTTCATATGCTTGTTGGTTGCATGTACGTTTTCTTTTGAAAAGTGTCTGTTCATGTCCTTTGCCCACTTTTTAATGGGATTATTTGTTTTTCTCTTGTAAATGTGTTTAAATTCTTTATAGATGCTGGATATTAGACCTTTGTCAGATGCATAATTTGCAAATATTTTCTCCCATTCTGTAGGTTGTCTGTTTACTCTGTTGATAGCTTCTTTTGCTGTGCAGAAGCTCTTAAGTTTAATTATATCCTACTTGTTAATTTTTTATTGTGTTGTGATTGTTTTTGGTGTCTTTGTCATGAAATCTTGGCCTGTTCCTACGTCCAGGATGGTATTGACTAGTTGTCTTTCTGGGTTTTCATAGTTTTGGGCTTTACATTTAAGTGTTTATTTCATCTTGAGTTGATTTTTGTAGATGATGTAAGGAAGGGGTCCAGATTCAATCTTCTGCTTATGGATAGCCAGTTATCCCAGCACCATTTGGTAGGCTATATATTACTGATTCGAGTTTGAAGCTCATTATTGGTCTGTTCAGGGAATCAATTTCTTTTTTGTTCACTCTTGGGAGGGTGTATGTGTCCAGGAGTTTATCTATTTCTTCTAGGTTTTCTAGTTTGTGTGCATAGAAGTGTTTGTGGTAGTCTCTGATGGTTATTTTTAATTCTGTGCGGTCAGTGGAAACGTCTCCTTCATCATTTCTAATTGTGTTTATTTGGATCTTCTCTCTTTTCTACTTTATGAGTGTAACTAGCAGTCTAGTCTATCTATCTTATTAATTAAAAAAAAAACAACTCCGGGATTCATTGATCTTTCTGATGGTTTTTGTACGTCTTGATTTCCTTCAATTCAGCTCTGATTTTGGTTATTTCTTGTCTTCTGCTAGCTTTAGGGTTGATTTGCTTGTACTTCTCTAATTTCCTAAGTTGTAGAGTTAGCTTGTTAATTTGAGATCTTTCTACCTTTTTGATGTGGGTATTTAGTGCTATGAATTTCCCTCTTAACATTGTCTTAGCTGTATCCCAGAGATTCTGGTATGTTGCATCTTTGTTCTCATTCATTTTTAAAAAAATCTTGATTTCTTCCTTAGTTTCATTATTTACCCAAAAGTCATGTAGGAGTATGTTGTTTAATTTCCATGTAATTGAATAGTTTTGAGCAATTTTTTTAGTCTTGACTTCCATTTTTATTGCACTGTGGTCTGAGAGTGTGTTTGATGTGATTTGAGTTTTTGCATTTGCTGAGGATTGTTTTAGGTCCAATTATGTGGTTGATTTTGGAGTATATCTCATGTGGTGATGAAAAGAATGTATATTCTGTTGTTTTTGGGTGAAGAGATCTGCAGAGGTCTATCAAATTCATTTACGCCAATGTTGAGTTCAAGTTCTGAATATCTCAGTTTATTTTCTACCTTGATGATCTGTCTAATACTATCAGTGGAGTGTTGAAGTCTCTCACTATTATTGTGTGTGAGTCTATATCTTTTTGTAGGTCTCTAAGAACTTGCTTTATTTCTGGATGCTCCTGTGTTGGGTGCATATATATTTAGAATAGTTAGGTCTTCTTGTTGCATTGAACCCTTTACCATTATGTAATGCTCTTGTTTGTCTTTTCTAATTTTTATTAATGTAAAGTCTGTTTTGTCTGAAATAAGGATTTCAATTCCTGCTTTTTTCTCTCTTCCATTTTGTTGGAAGATTTTCCTCCATCCCTTTATTTTGGGCCTGTGAATATCATTACATGTGAGATGGGTCTTTTGAAGACAGCATACTGTTGGGGCTTGCTTTTTTATCTAGCTTGCCACTCTGTGCCTTTTAAGTGAGGGCATTTAGCCCATTTATATTCAAGGTTAGTATTAATATGTGTGCATTTGTTCCTGTCATTGAGCTGTGACCTGGTTATTATGTTGGCTTGTTTGTGTGGTTTAGTGACACTGGTTTGTGTGTTTAAGTGCATTTTTGTAGTATCTGGTAGTAGTTTTTCCTTTCTATGTTTAGTGCTCCTTTCAAGAACTCTTGTAGGGCAGGTGTTGTGGTAACAAACTTCCTCAACATTTGCTTATCTGAAAAAAATCTTATTATTTATCCCTCACTTAGGAAACTTGGTTTGGCTGAATATAAAATTCTTGAAGATTTTTTTGTTTTAGAATATTGAACATGGCCCCCAATTTCTTCTGGCTTATAGAGTTTCATTTGAGAGGTCCACTGTTAGCCTCTCAAATAAAGGGATTCTCTTTGGAGGTTACTGTCCCTCTCTCTGTAGCTGCCTTTAACATTCTTTCATTTTAACCTTGAAATATCTGACAATACGTGTCTTAGGGATGATCTTGCATAGACTCTTTCAGGATTTCTCTTTATTTCTAAACTTGACTGTTGGTCTCCTAGCAAAATTCAGGAAGTTTTCATGGATGGTATCCTGAAATATGTTTTCCAAGTTGTTTGCTTTCTCCCCTTCCCTTTCAGGGATACCAGTGATTCATAAATTTGGCCTCTTTACATTATCCCATACTTCTCAGAGGTTCTGTTCATTCTTTTATATTATTTTTTCTTTATTTTTGTCTGACAGTCTTATTTCAGAGAGCCAATCTTCAAGTTCTGAGGTTTTTTTTTTTTCTCATCTTGGTTTATTCTGCTGTTAATACTTGTGATTGTATTGTGAAATTCTTGTATTGTGTTATTCAGCTCTATCAAATCCATTAGGTTCTTTATTATACCAGCTATTTCATCCTTCAGCTCCTTTATCATTTAATTGTGATTCTTACTTTCCTTGGATTGAGTTTTGCCATCCTCTGTAATCTCAATGGGCTTCATCCCTATCCATGTTCTGAATTCTATTTCTGTCATTCCAGCCCACTCAGCCTGGTTAAGAACTCTTGTTGGAGACTTGGTTTTGTCCTTTGGAGGACATGTGGCACTCTGGCCATTTGAGCTACTGTAGTCCTTGTGTTGGTTCTTTCTCATCTCTGCATATTGGCATTCCTTTACCTGCAGTGTAGATTGAGTGCAGTCAATAGACTTGTTTTCTAGATGTTTTCACAGGACTGAGGCTATGTACAGAGTCTTTATTTGAAGCTGACTTCTTGTCTTTGATTTCAGAGTAGTGTATGCTTAGTTTATTTTTGGTGTTGAAGCTTTCGGGTGTGATCCAGTAGGTGGCACTTAGATGTTCTGGTCAGTTGGTAGACTCTCGCTCAGTTGCGTGGCTTCCCTCTGTTTCCTCACAGTTACAGCCGTGGTCCCTCTCAATGTTCTGAAAGTGTGGGTTCCTCTCCCCATTGAGTGCTGGCTGTAGATCACGGCTTGGCATTCCTCGGCTGCCCATTGCCGCTCTGGTGTGATCTCGGTGTTATTCTCCTTCCCCAACTTGGAGGCAGCAGAGGAAGGGACCTTAGTAGTGGTTGTGTCCAAAGGTCTTCTGCTTGTTTCCTGGGGGTCCACTCCAGAGAAATGGAGGTCAGAAATTGCTCAGTGCAATCATCCCAGGATGGAGGGTCTGTGCTGTGGGCCCAAGCAGGGGGTTCTCTGTCTAGTGATGAGCAATGGGGGCAGTGGCTGGAACCCAAGGAAGACAGACTGGCCTCCTCTCCTTGGATCAACTACAGGTTGTTGGAGGTGTGGCTAAGACACATAAGGTCTTTGCTCCTTTGTTAATCTGAGGGTAGCAAGGGCAGTTCCACTGCAGAGGCAGTGGCAGAGAGGCTTTGAGTCTCTGGGGACTCTGTCCAAGGAGTTGCAGAGCTCCTACTGGCTCAGTAGTTCTGGTGGGGGTGGCTAGAGGCCTAGGCCTGGAGGACCTGCCCAGTGAGGACATATAAAAATGAGCACTCATGTAACAGTCTGGTCACTTTTCTGCAGTGCTGCTATGGTATGCTGGGGCCCACTCCAGTTCCTGGTCACCTTGGATTTTCCAGTTCCTGGAGGTATCAATAATAAAGGCTATGAAACAACAAGAAAGACAGCCTGCCTCTCTTTGAGATCTCCTTCCCAGAGAGTTATGGGCCTATTGCCGGCTCAAATACACCTGTAGGAGGTGTCTGGAGACCCTGGTTGGGAGGTCCCACCCAGTGAGGAGGAATGGGATAAGGGACACATTTATATAAGCAAACTAGCCATGTTTTCATAGAGCAGCTGTGCGGAGCTGGAAAACTGCTTTCAGCCTCAGTTGGCTTGGACTGTCTAAAGCTGGAAGTCTGGATGGCTAAGTCACCTCAACAGCAAAGATGGTGGCCCACCCCTCCCTCTAGGTGCTTCGTCCCAGAGAGGTTTCAAGTCTCTGTTGGCCAGAGAACACCAACGGGGGTGGCTGGAGATCCTGGTTGGGAGGTTCTGCCCAGCGAGGAGGAATGGGATCAGGGATCCTTTTTAAAAAGCAGCCTGGCCATGTTTTCATAGAACAGCTGTGCTGTGCTGGGGGACCACTTTCACCCTTGGTTGGCTTGGACTCTCCAAAGCCTGAAGGCTGGATGGCTAAGTTGCCCAAACTACAAAGATGGTGGCCCGCCGCTCCCTCTGGGAGTTCTGTAAGTTGCCCAAACTACAAAGATGGTGGCCCGCCGCTCCCTCTGGCAGTTCTGTCTCAGGCGGGTGCAACACTGCTATCCTTGTCTGGCTGGAATTCCAAGCCAGTGGGCCTTATCCTGTGAGGTACCACGGAAGCAGGGTCTGCAGACTCGCTGCTCAGTCTAGATTCAGCCGCTTTCCTAGGGGTATGTATGGCAGTCTAACCTCCCACCTTGCCTGAATTACAACTACTTTTCCTGGGAAGCCCAGAAAGCCCGGGTCTCTAAGGCTTCTGGGTCTCCATGTGTGTGCCTGTGTGGCTGCCCTGCTGAGACCCCACTTAGCTCTGTGTGTCAGACTGAAGGCCCTGGTGGAGTGGGTTCATGGGGGAATCTCCTGACCTGAGAGTTGCAAATATCTGTGGGAGCAGTGTAGGTTCCTGGGGTCACTCATTCACTCACTGCTTCCCCGGGTGAAGGAGGTTCCCCTGGCTCTGTGTCACTTCTGGGTGGGCTATTGATCTGCCTTGATTTTCTCCATTTTCCATGGGTCCAGTTATTTCCTTGATTAGTCTCAGTGAGTGTACCTGGGTGTTTCAGTTGAAGGTGCTGGGCTTACCTGCCCCTTCTGTTCCTGTCTGTGAGAGCTGTGTGCACTAGATTCTTCTAGTTGGCCATCTGGGCCACCACCCCCAACAAATATTTGTTAAGCACCAACTGTGTGCCAGGCACGACATAGCTGCTGTGTAGTAAATAATCATCAGGACAATAAAAATGTTTGCCTTCATTGTTCTTATGGACTTAGACGAAAATACAAGATATTTTCATATAAATTGCAATAAAGTGTGAAAATATTTGGATTAGAGAAACATAGAGCTTGAAAAAGACTTCCTAGAGGAAGTATATTTAGATTGGGACTATTGATTGGTGAGGAAGGGTGGAGAAAGAGGTTCCTAGACCAAGGGAACAGCATCAACAGGCATTGTTGAAGGTTTTTACTTTTATCCTAAAGGCAGTAAGTCAAAGAGGGCTTTCTAAAGGGGAATGATGCATTCGGTTTGGCATGCTAGAAAATTCTATCTGACTCCATTTTGGCAAATACATTAGAGAAAGAACAAGATGGAGACAGGGTTTCTTGTTTGGTGACTATTTGTTTTCTGTCCTTCAGGAATTAAAATGAGTACACCCCAGGAGAGTAAAGCCTTGATATATGGCATTACCTACCTACCTTTTAATTAGTATCTACTTGCTTTAGATATTACACTCAGTTTTCTTTCTGTT
Organism: Papio anubis; assembly: GCF_008728515.1. Lineage (NCBI taxonomy): Eukaryota > Metazoa > Chordata > Mammalia > Primates > Cercopithecidae > Papio > Papio anubis. The sequence goes on along the minus strand of NC_044990.1, from coordinate 86,366,438 downwards.
TTATCCCAATAGTTGAATTTTTTTTTTCTGTTTTTTGTTTTGTTTTGTTTTGTTTTTTTGCTCTTCATTGGTTTTTAGTGAAAATAATCATATCTAGCATTTTTGGAGCACCACTTTGTGCAAGATACTATGGGTTCTCCTGTGATGTTCACAAAAATCCTTTGAAGTAGGTGCTGTCTCCATGTTTCAGATGGGAAATCTGAGGCCTTGAAAAGGTATATAATTTGAACAAACTCACTCAGTAAATGCTGGTGCTGGAAATACGCACCCAGCCTCATCGTCCATGCTCTCATCCAGTGATCTAAATGAGCCTCTTAGGACTACCTGGAAGCATGCGAATGGAGTGAGATGGTGCTGTGTTGGGTGGGGTAAAGTCAGTGCCATGGGATGCAGGGTCAGAATTTTCTCTTGATTTTACTGAACAGTGAGCATATGCTTCTTCCCTGGTCCACCCTCAGAATTCTTAAAGATTTCTTATATAGGGAAAAGAACTAGACTTGATGATAAAACTTTTTGCTAAGGGAGCACTTACTGTTCCTCCTTCTATAAATATTTCTTTTTGGCAAAGGGTGATTTAGAGTGTGTGACTTCTTTGCTGGAGTCCTAATGCACTCAAGGACAGTCATTCCTGTTTGAAAACCATTATATTAACATCCATAGCCACCTAAGCTCACCCTGTCTTTTAGGGAGGCTCCATCTTTGCCACTCTGGGTGTGATTCATGGACCAGCTGCATGAGGTTACCTGGGAGCTTGTTAAAAATACAGAACCTCAGGCCCCCTCCAGGCCTTCTGAATAGAATCATCTTTGCCACAAGATCATTGATATCTGTATGCACAATAAAGTTTTAGAAGCACTGTTCTAAATCTTTCAAATTCCTTATCAGTGATTCACAAACATGTGGCCTGGTTACATCAGAATTTCCTGATGTGTGAGTTAAATAAAATGCAAATTCTTAGGCCCCGCAAAAACAAAACCAAAACCAAAAACTCCTACTAAATGAGAAACTCTGGAGATAGGACTTAGAGTTATGTATTTTTAAACGTTCTCTGTACAATTCTGTACAATTTTAACCCCTGATATAAGGAAAGAGAAAACTCCAGTTTTACATTACCATGTACCAGTAAAATGTTCTTTCTCACAGAATATTTAGAGTGAAAATGTCACATAGTTAGATCCTGTTTTATTGCTGAAAATATTTAAAGTGCCATTAAAATATGATGTTAAAGACATTTTGCAAGTATTTTAAAACTTCTAAAAATGACTCAAGGAAAATATATTGTACAAGTTCTTTTGTATAATAAATATTGCAGTCTTGAGACTACTTGGACTTTAGAACTTGCCGTTATTCAAATAAAAATCAGACAAAGCTCTGATGCCCACTGAAATTCACAGTATGCCTGACTTTTTAAGGTATTTAATCATGGAGTTTTATAAGGTGCAGATTGTAAATTCACATTGTGGGGAATTAGTGTTTTAAAAATTTTCCATTTCTTTTAAATAATCACATTTGAGGTGAGGTTTTTCATATCAACGAATGAAAATAAGAAAGACACAAAAGCAAATGAAATTTGTTCTTGTTTGTTATGAGCTTCAAAGCTGAGTAGTTCAATATGAGATTATCATTCTGTTGCCTTTTGTATAATGTAGGCCAAGATGTTTTGACTCCCTGAGCTGGGATGTTTGCACGTGGTTCTGAGCAACAGCATTATCTGAAGGCCACCTTTGCTTCCCATTCAGGGCTCACAATAGCACTCTCCTCCCACTTGTATCACAGAAAATTACATGCTCATTAGAACTGGGCTATAACTGTGATGAAAGGGGTATTTTCTTTGGAACCTGAAGTGTCTGTGTTAATATTCTAAGCTTTAGTATTACAGGATGAATAAGCTAGTTGTTCACATAGGAAACCGAAGCAATTCTATTGTATACAATTACTAAATGTGAACTACTGTGAGGTTTTATTAGCATGTTCACACTTTTATTTCACACTTAGAGTGTGACTACCAGTTTGGAATCCATCATATACAGTTTTGAGCTTCTAATATTTCGTTATGATGATTTGATGCATGAACAGATGGTGTGGCAGGAATGGCTGGCTGCACTGCCATTCATGACCCATTCATCATTTAGTGTTGTAGCTGGGGGCAGCTGCCCTCCATGGTCCACACTTCCCAGCCCCTCAGCCTGCAGATTTGGCCATGTCACTAGCTTTCCAGTAGAATGTGAACAGAGGGAGTGTGTAGCATTTCCAAACCAAGACTTTTAGAAGCGGACTTCACTTTCGATTCCTTTTCTCTCCTGCTCCCTAGAGGAGCCACAGATGCAAGGAAACCAAACCCTAAGTTAACATCAGAGAAAGATGTCTGGTGCCTGGGAATATCAATTTTAGGCCATTTTTTAAAATTGATAAATAAGCTTTTGTTGTGTGGCACCATTAACCTTTTGGGATTCTTCATTATCACAGCTGAGCCTCTCTTTATCAAAGTGGGGAGAATGAGTTGGAGTGGAATAAAAACACAACTTAGAGGGCAAAGTGAGAGTGAGGAAGCAGGGGTGGCCTCCCCTAGTTCACATGTATCCGAGGCTGGTCCTCACCTCCAGAAAGTGCTATAGGGTGGAGTTTGATGTTATGTGCATTTTGTGCGTGTCAAAAATGTAAATAGTAAATACAGTTACTGGGAGGGGCCAAGATGGTTGGCTAGAAAAAGCTGTGGTTGGAGGCTCCCACCCAGAACGAAAATGGTGAGTGAATCCTGCACTGGCAACTGAGGCATCCAGGTTCTCTCACTGGGACTGACTAGAAGATTGGTGCGACCCGCAGAGAGTAAGGAAAAGTAGGGTGGTGTGACGGTCCACTTGGGTGAAGGAAAAGCAGGGTGGTGTGACAGCCCACCCGGGAGCCACCAGGGCAAGGGGAGCTCCCACCTCCAGCCAAGGAAGGCAGTTAGAGATCTTGCTATCCCACCTGGGAAATCATGCTTTCTGTATGGATCTTTGCAACCTGTGGATCAGGAGATATCCCCCTCATGAGCCCACACCACCAGGGCCTTGGGTCCCAAGCACAGAGCTGTGCAGGCTCTCCGTGGCCACTAGGCTGGAGACTGCCTAAGACTATCAAGTTCCTGTGGGCAAGGGTCAGCCATCACTGCAGCCCTAGTCTGCTGTTTTTCCCCTGCTGGTGCCAGGGAAACTGGACAGTTTGGACCCATGAGGAATTACCCACAGTGCAGCACAGCAGCCGTGGCAGATCGTGGCCAGGCTGCCTCTTTAGGCCAAATCCTGACCTATCCCTCCTCACAGGGCGGAGCCTCCCTGCAGGAATTTTAGCAACTCAAGACAGGGACTTGGGGGCTGAACTCTGATCTCCCTGGGACTGAGCCCCTGAGGAGAAGGGCAGCTGTGGTCTTCTTGGATCAGCAGATTTAGTCTTTCCCCCTGCTGGATCTGAGGAATCTGGGCAGTCCATCCAAGTAGGATTCCCCCCAGAGCAGTGCACCCCCTCCACCAAGGGGCTGCCAGAGTGCCTCATTAAGTAGGTCCCTGATCCTGTGCTTCCTGACTGGGTGAGATCCCCCAACAGAGTCACCAGACACCTTATATAGGGGTGTTCCTGCTGGCATCAGTTTGGGGCTCCGCTGGGACAGAGATCCCAGAGAAAGGAGCAGGTGGCCAACTTTGCTGTTCTGCAGTCTTCACTGGTGATACCACCAGGAGTGAGAGGGACCCAGGAGAACAGGGTCTGAAGTGCACCCCCAGCACTTCAGACTGTTGGAAAAGGGAGCCTGACTGTTAAAAGAAAAACAAACAACAGAAAGCAGCAACAGCAGCTACAAAAAAAAGTCCCCACAGAAAAACTCCACCCAAAGGTCAGCAGCCTCAAAGATTGAAGTTAAGTAAACTCACAAAGATGAGAAAGAATCAACAAAAAAATGCTGAAAACTCAAAAAGCCAGAGTACCTCTTCTTCTTTAAATGATTGCAACACCTCTCCAGCAGGGGCACAGAATTGGGAGGAGGTTGAGATGGATGAATTGACAGAAGTGGGCTTCAGAACAAACTTTGCTGAGCTAAAGGAGAATGTTCTATCCCATGCAAAGAAGCTAAGAACCATGATAAAACATTACAGGAGCTGTTAACCAGAATAACCAGTTTAGAGAGGAACATAAATGACCTGATGGAGCCGAGAAAAACAAGAGCTTCGCAATGCAACCACAAATGTCAGTAGCCAAATGGACCAAATTGAGACAAAAATCTCAGAGCTTAAAGACTATCTTGCTGAAATAAGACAGGCAGACAAGATTAAGGAAGAAAGAATGAAAAGGAACAAACAAAACCTCCAAGAACTGTGGGATTATGTAAAAAGACTCAGTCTACGACTTATTGTGGTACCTCAAAGAGACAGGGAGAATGGAAGCAAGTTGAAAAATATACTTCAGGGTATCATTCAAGGAAACTTCCCCAACAGGCCAACATTCAAATTCAGGAAATCCAGAGAACTCCAGTAAGATACTCCACAAGAAGATCAACCCCAAGACACTTAATGATCAGATTCTCCAACGTGGAAATGAAGGAAAAAATGTTAAGGGAAGCCAGAGAGAAAGATCAGGTCACCTACAAAGGGAAGTCCATCAAACTAACAGCAGAAACCCTACAAGCCAGAAGAGATTGGGGGCCAATAGTCAATATTCTTAAAGAAAAGAATTTCCAACCCAGAATTTCATATCTGGTCAAACTAAGCTTCACAAACGAAGGATAAATAAAATCCTTTTCGGACAAGCAAAGGCTAAGGGAATTCATTACCACCAGGTCTACCTTGCAAGAGCTCCTGAAGGAAGCACTAAATACAGAAACGAAAAACAATTACTGGCCACTGCAAAAACACACTGAAGTACAAAAACCAGTGGCACAATGAAGCAACTACATCAGCAAGTATGCAAAACAACTAGCTAGCATCATGATGACAGGATCAAATTCACACATAACAATATTAACCTTAAATGTAAATGGGCTAAATGCCTCAATTAAAAAACACAGAATGGCAAGCTAGATAAAGAGTCAAGACCCATCAGTGTGATGTATTCAAGAGACCCATCTCACGTGCAAAGGCTCAAAGGAGTGGAGGAAACTTTAGCAAGTAAATGGAAAGCAGAATAAAGCAGGGGTTGCAATTCTAGTTTCCAACAAAACAGACTTTAAACCAACAAAGATCAAAAAAGACAAAGAAGGGTATTACATATAAAGAGTTCAATCCGACAAGAAGAGTTAACTATCCTAAATATATATGCACCAAGTACAGGAGCACCCAGATTCATAGAACAAGTTCTTAGAGACCTACAAAGAGATTCAGACTCCTACACAATAATAGTGGGAGACTTTAACACCCCAATGTCAATATTAGACAGATCATCTATACAGAAAATTAACAAAGATATTCAGGACTCAAACTCAGCTCTGGATCTAATGGGCTTGATAGATATCTACAGAACTCTCCACCCCAAAACAACAGAATATATGTTCTTCTTGGCGCACATGGCACTTACTCTAAAATTGATCACGTAAGTGAAAGTAAAACACTCCTCAGCAAATGGAAAAGAACTGAAATTATAACAGCCTGTCAGACCACAGTGCAATCTAATTAGAACTCAAGATTAAGAAACCTACTCAAAATCACACAACTATGTGGAAATTAAACAATCTGCTCCTGAATGATGCCTGGGTAAATAATGAAATTAAGGCAAAAATCAAGAAGTTATTTGAAATAAATGAGAACAAAGAGACAACATACCAGAATCTCTGAGACACAGCTAAAGCAGTATTAAGGGAGAAATTTACAGCACTAAATGCCCAGATTGAAAAGCTCAAAAGATCTCAAATCAACACCCTAACATCACGACTAAAAGAACTAGAGAACCAAGAGGAAACAAACTCTAAAGCTAGCAGAAGACAAGAAATAACCAAGATCACAGCAGAACTGAAGGAGATGGAGATACAAAAAGCCCTTCAAAAATTATTGAATCCAGGAGCTGTTTTTTTGAATAAAATAAAATAAAATAAAATAGACTACTAGCTAGACTAATGAAGAAGAAAAGAGAGAATAATCAAATAAACACAATAAAAACTGAAAACATAGTTATCACCATTAACTCCACAGAAATACAAACAACCATCAGAGAATACTATAAACACCTCTATGCAAATAAACTGGAAAATCTGACATAAATGCATAAATTCCTGAACACATACACCCTCTGAAGACTGAACCAGGAAGAAGTTCAATCCTTCAATAGACCAATAACAAGTTGTGAAATTGAGGCAGTAATAAATAGCCTACCAACCAAAACAAAACAAAAAAAAAGCCCAGGACCAGATAGATTTACAGCTGAATTATACCAGAGATACAAACAGGAGCTGGTACCATTTCTTCTGAAAGTATTCCAAACAATTGAAAAGGAGGGACTCCTTCCTAATTCATTTTATGAGGCCACCATCATCCTGATACCAAAACCTGGCAGAAATACAACAAATAAAGAAAACGTCAGGCCAATATTCCTGATGAACATTGATGCCAAAATTCTCAATAAAATATTGGCAAACTGAATCCAGCAGCACATCAAAAAAACTATCCACCACAATCAAGTCACCTTCATCCACAAGATGCAAGGCTGGTTCATACACAAATCAATAAATGTAATTCATCACATAAACATAACTAAGGATGAAAACCACATGATTATCTCAATAGATGCAGAAAAAGCTTTTGATAAAATTCAATATTCAAGCTTATATTAAAAACTCTCAATAAACTAGGTATTAATGGAACATACTCAAAATAATAAGAGTCATTTTTGACAAACCCACAATCAATACCATACTAAATGGGCAAAAGCTGGAAGCATTCTCCTTGAAATCTGGCATAAAACAAGGATGCCCTCCCTCACTACTCCTAGTCAACATAGTAGTGGAAGTTCTGTCCAGGGCAATCAGGCAAGAGAAAGAAATAAAAGCATATTCAAATAGGAAGACAGGAAGTCCAAATTGTCTCTGTTTGCAGATGACATGATCCTATATCTAGAGGACTCCATTGTCTCAGCCCAAAAGTTTCTTAAGCTGATAAGCAACTTCAGCAAAGTCACAGAGTACAAAATCATTGTGTGAAAATCACAAGCATTCCTATACACTAACAATAGACAAGCAGAGAGCCAAATCATGAATGAATTCCCATTCACAATTGCTACAAAGAGAATAAAATACTTAGGGATACAGCTAACAAGGGAAATGGAGAACTTCTTCAAGGAGAACTACAAACCACTGCTCAAGGAAATCAGAGAGGACACAGACAAATGGAAAAGCATTCTATGCTCATGGATAGGAAGAATCAATATTGTGAAAATGGCCATACTTCCCAAAGTAATTTATAGATTCAATGCTATTCCCATTAAATTGCCAGTAACATTCTTCACAGAATTAGAAAAAAAGACTATTTTAAAATTCATATGGAACCAAAAAAAGCCCATTTAGCAAAGACAGTCATAAGCAAAAAGAACAAAGCTGAAGGCAACATGCTACCTTACTTCAGACTATACTACAAGGCTATAGTAACCAAAACAGCATGGTACTGGTACAAAAACAGACACATAGACCAATGGAACAGAATACAGATTTCAGAAATAAGACCACACATCTATAACCATCTGATCTTCAACAAACCTGACAAAAACAAGCAATGGGGAAAGGATTCCCTATTTAATAAATGGTGCTGGGAAAACTGGCTAGTCATATGCATAAAATTGAAAGTGGACCCTTTCTTTACACCTCACACAAAAATTAACTTAAGATGGACTAAAGACTTAAATGTAAAACCCAAAACTATGAAAACCCTAGGAGAAAATATAGGCAATACCATTAAGGACTTAAACACAGACAAAGATTTCATGACTAAAACATCAAAAGCAATTGCCACAAAAGCAACAGTTGACAAATGGGATCTAATTAAACAAAAGAACTTCTGCACAGTGAAAGAAACTGTCTTCAGAGTGAACAGACAACCTACACAATGGGAGAACATTTATTACAAGCTATCCATTTGGCAAAGGTCTAGTATCCAGACTCTACAAGGACTGTAAATTTACAGGAAAAAAACAACCCCATTAAAAAGTGGGCAAAGGAAATGAACAGACACTTCTCAAAATAATACGTTTTTGCTGTCAACAAACATATGACAAAAAAGCTCAACATCATTGGTCATTAGAGAAATGCAAATCAAAACCACAATGAGATACCATCTCATACCAGTCAGAAGGGTGATTATTAAAAATTCAAGAAACAACAGACACTGGTGAGGCTGTGGGGAAATAGGAGCACTTTCACAATGTTGATGGGAATGCAAATTATTTCAACCATTGTGGAAGACAGCGTAGTGATTCCTCAAATACCTGGAACCAGAAATTCCATTTGGACCAGCAATCCCATTACTGAGCATATACCCAAAGGAATATAAAGCATTCTATTATAAGGATACATGCCAAGTGTATGTTCATTGCAGTGCTATTCACAATAGCAAAGACATGGAATCAACCCAAATGCCCATCAGTTAGAGACTAGATAAAGAAAATGTGGATTGGGTATGGGCTCATGCTTGTAATGCCAGCACTTTGGGAGGCTGAGGCAGGGGGATCACCTGAGGTCAGGAGTTCAAGACCAGACTGGCCAACATGGTGAAACCCCGTCTTTACTAAAAATACAAAAATTAGCCAGGTGTGGTGGTGAACACCTGTAATCCCAGATACTGGGGAGGCTGAGGCAGGAGAATTGCTTGAACCCAGGAGGCAGAGGTTGTAGTGAGCCGAGATTGTGCCATTGCACTCCATCCTGGGCAACAAGAGTGAAACTCTTTCTCAAAGAAAAAAGAAAAGAAAAAAAAAGAAAGAAAGAAAAGAAAATGTGATACATATACACCATTGAATGCTATGCAGCCATAAAAAGGAACGAGAACATGCCCTTTGCAGGGACATAGATGGAACTGGAAGCCATTATCCTCAGCAAACTAATGCAGAAACATAAAACCAAACACCACATGTTCTCACTTATGAGTGGGAGCTGAAATGAGAACACATGGATGCAGGGAGGGGAACAACACCCACTGGTGCCTGTCAGGGGCAGGGGGAGGGAGAACATCAGGATTGATAGCTAATGAATGTGGGGCTTAATACCTAGGAGATGGGGATGAGGCTTAATACCTAGGGCATGGGTCTCCTGCCTCAGCCTCCCCAGTATCTGGGATTCCAGGCGCCCACCACCACGCCTGGCTAATTTTTGTATTTTTAGTAAAGATGGGGTTTCGCCATGTTGGCCAGTCTGGTCTTGCAACTTCTGACCTCAGGTGATCCACCTGCCTCAGCCTCCCAAAGTGCTGGCATTACAGGTGTGAGCCCATACCCAGCCCCCATTTTCTTTATCCAGTCTCTAATTGATGGGCATTTGGGTTGATTCCATGTCTTTGCTATTGTGAACAGTGCTGCAATGAACATACACTTGGTGGGTGCAGCAGACCATAATAACACGCGTTTACCTATGTAACATACCTGCACTTCCTGCACGTATATCCCAGAACTTAAAATAAAATTAAAAAACAAAGTTACAGGCCGGGCGCCGTGGCTCAAGCCTGTAATCCCAGCACTTTGGGAGGCCGAGGCGGGCGGATCACGAGGTCAGGAGATCGAGACCATCCTGGCTAACACGGTGAAACCCCGTCTCTACTAAAAATACAAAACACTAGCCGGGCGTGGTGGCGGGCGCCTGTAGTCCCAGCTACTCGGAGGCTGAGGCAGGAGAATGGCCTGAACCTGGGAGGCGGAGCTTGCAGTGAGCCGAGATCGCGCCACTGCACTCCAGCCTGGGTGACACAGCGCGAGACTCCGTCTCAAAAAAAATAAATAAATAAAAAAATAAAGTTACTTATTATGGCATGTATTCAGTAATAAAATGTTTACTGAGTACTGACTATGGACCACATTGATATATGCCCACCAGGCTCTCTGGCCAAGTTTTGGGCCAATGGAGTTGAAGAAAGGTAGTGAGTTTGGGTAAAGCAATTTATCACAATAAGATATGATAAGTGCTATACTAGGAATAAGACCAGAAAACTTCGGAAGCTTGAGATTCTGCTTGAAAGTAGTGGAGAATGATTCACCAGCTGCCAAATTTTAGTGCTTAAGATGCATAAATTGATAGTTTTGTGATTGAGGGTATTGTTACTTAGCAATAAAAATAAAATAATAATTGCAACAAGTGGATAAAATTAGAATACTTAGGATTAAATACTTGAAAGTATTTTACAACTGGAAATTAGTGAAGGGATGGTGCAGAAGAAGGTGGCAATTATTGCATAGCGATTGACAATTCAACTTTAAATAGAACCTTGAAGGAGGAGTTTCTTTCCCACAAGGCCAATAGAAGCAAGACTAGTAAATAATAGGAATGCACAGAAACAAAATTCTCTCTCTCTTTTTTTTTTTCCTTGAGATGGAGTCTCACTCTGTCCCCTAGGCTGGAGTGCGGTGGCGCGATCTCGGCTCACTGCAAACTCCACCTCCCGGGTTCACGCCATTCTCGCGCCTCAGCCTCCTGAGTAGCTGGGACTACAGGTGCCCGCCACCACGCCCGGTTAGTTTTTTGTATTTTTAGTAGAGACGGAGTTTCACTGTATTAGCCAAGATGGTCTCGATCTCCTGATCTCGTGATCTACCTGCCTCGGCCTCCCAAAGTGCTGGGATTACAGGCATGAGCCATCGCACCCGGTCCAAAAACAAAATTCTTGACATTTGGTGTGGTGGATTTTATTGGCGTGCTCATTCTATTATCTTTGTCACTATCCTGTGTAAACATCCGTTTGTCCTTTTTCGTGCTAGATTTTGAGGATCTAGCTATATGTCATTATGCATGGGTGGAAGTCAGCTGTCCAACTTGCGTAATTTCCAAAACTTCGCTGACATTACATTAATAGCTTAAGGATTGTTATCTAATTCTACCTAAATATTTCCTCGATGAGATATTGAGTGATAAGCTAAAAAAAGACTGAAATTTCCCAAGAAAAATTCTATCTTGCTCACCACCCATTGATATGTACCCAATATTAGTAAGATGAAGGTAGCAATCAGTCAATATTTTATGAAAACGTGAATTGTTAACTGAATTTCGCGTATCCCTTTTTTTTGCTTATCTAGATATACAAGAGAATGCAGAACAGTAATTAATGCTTACCAAGAAGGAAGAAATGAGAGAAAACTACAAAGAAATATAAATTATTTACATATGCACAGATAAAAGCTTTATTGTATGTTATTGATTCTGAATTTAGAAGTTTTATCAAAATGTCAAGGCAAGACTGATACTATATGAGAAAACCTGACCTAGATATGATGAAATCAGGTAATAAAGGCGTAAAATTTTAAACTAAAGACATTATCAATTTAGTCCCCACGTAAGGGTCACCCCTCTGCAAAAACATGCAGCCTAGAGGGCAAGAAAGGGAGGTTCCATTGTGGAAATCTTAGACATGGAGTCAAAGAACATGTGAGGAAGGAAGGCTGACATCTCATGGCAGGGCAGTGACACATGAGACTGCCCCTTGTAAGCGGCAGGCATTTTGGAGAGGAAAGGGAGGTTTTTGTTGAGTCCCTTGCTATGTTGCATCATACACAGATTTTCATGCTGTTTCCTTTAATTTTCATGTGGCTCTGTGGGGCACACTGCATGAACCACACCAATTCTAGCCTATCTTCTCTGACTCTGAAGGCTGTGCTCTTTCTGCCATGTACACTGCAAGGAGATAACTCCTGGAAGGCACAGAAGCAACGGTGCATACAACCCCCGCATCTTACAGGACTGGGGACATCCATGGCATTTTAGGGCTAAAGGATAATTTTTAATCCAATAGTGTCATTTTACACTTAGTCATACATTAGAAAATCATGTCAGTCATACCTTTGAAATCAAGTCCCCCTTCCACGGAAGCACTGTTTTGAATGGCCACCACCAACCTGTACTAGTGAAATCACTTCTGGTTGCCTTTTCTCTCCCATTCTTGGCCCCTTATCGTCTATTATTCAAACACCGTTCATGGCAATGTTAGTCAAACGTAAATCTCAGGGTTTTTCATTTCTCATCAAAATTGTACAGTAATTTTTGTATCATACACAGAGTAGAATACAAAATAAAACACAAATGCTTACCGTGGCCTCTTAGGCCCTGTGTAGAAATCATTTGGACATCTCTCTGACCCCACTTCCAATGGCTCTGGCACTTGGCAGCCTTTTCACTGTTACTCAAACACGCCCAGCACACTCTCAACTCAGATCCTGTGCACCTGTGAGAGAAAAGATCAGGCAACAGTGATTCCAGGATTTTGATTCACAGCAGCTGAGTTAATGATGATGCCTTTATTCAGAAGGGGAGGGGGTTATTTTTTTAATTAGGGAAAAATTTAAGCATAAGCAAAATTAGAAAGAATAGTACAAAAAATTTCCACAAAGTCATCACCCAGAAATAGTAACCATCAAGTCCCTGAGATCCTTGTTTCATCTGTGCTTTAATTGGATTCTCCTTCCTCTATCTTCCACACCAGCACCACCACCATGGGGCTCGTTAAGCAAATCTCAGACTTTGAATGATTTATTTTTATCATTTATATTCTAGGAAATATTTTTAAAACAATCACAATACTGTCATCTCCAATAAATGAACTATTATTTCCTAATATTATTGAATATTCATTCAATATTCAGATTCAGAAAACTTGTTTTGATATATTAAGTTGTGATCTATTGGTACCAGACATACCTAGATTACTGGCCTGACTCAGCAGTTGGCAAATTATCTGACTTCCAATAGAGTATTAAAGTATCTGAGCCTGGGTTTGCTCAACTGTAATACTTCCCTTGCAGAGTTGTTGTCAGAGTTAAAATTAATATGTATGGAAAGACCTTTCCTTATACTGCTGAGCAGCCCTGGAACGTCTGCCCAGGCCTCAGAAGGCATAACTGCAGTGGTTGAAATGTAGAGAACATGTGTTTGTCAGAAGTAGATCTGGTCTTGATTTGATATTTGGGTAACATCTTTCTTCTGACAAATTCAAATTAGTTGGCTAATAATATTAGGTTCTGTTCTTCAGCAAAGTTAAAATATTAATGAATTAAAAAGGAAAAGCTCAAACCTATTCTGTAGGATTTCACCCACTGTAGGGTTTGCATACACTGTGTTCACAAAGATCTCTTACACACGTGCCTGACACGTTGAAGGTGATCCAATTATTAAAAAATACATTGGTCATATTTTGCACTCCTTTTTGAGCTCTGCCTCTTGAATGCTCCAGGCCATGACCACTGGAGTAGCAGCTGCTGCCATGCCTATCCCTTCCTGACTCTTAAGTTCATACTTCTTCATGGTGAGACAAGTTGCTTGAGAATAGACGTAACTCTGGACTCAAGCGTAGCCAACTGTTAAGGCAAAATGCTTGCTTGTATGGCAGAATTTGAAATTCAGGCCCTCACTGTTATAGCCTCGAAATAGACCAAGAAAGAATCGTAAATATACAAAGGCATTGTGTATTTACCATGGAGCACTCCCAGGATGTTCAGAGTAAACCAGGGCCATTGTTTCTAAGATGTTTGTGAAGGATGAGAAGTGCAAACCGTCACTCAATGACTCAGGCAAAATCAGACCAGACCTACTCCTGACAAACGTGTGTTCTCTCCATTTCAACCACTGCAGTTGTGTCTACTGAGGCCTGGGCAGAAGTCCCGAGGCTGTATATGACAGTATAAGGAAATCTCCTTCTGTGTGGGTGCCTGCCATTGCCATCCGCATCTGCACAGAAAAAAAGGGGAGATTACAGCTGCATTCCTGTGTTTCCTCATTTTTCGCTCCAGAAAACTGGATTCTGATCCCCTCCCATTGTAAAAAACAAACCTGAAGGCACGTAAAAGTAAGCTGAAGAGTGGGTAAAATATCCAATGGTTGAATTAAAAGGAAAAGTTTGCCACCAAATCTTACCTCTATTCTGCTATCTATTTAGGGAAAAGCTCCAATAAAGTATTTTAGCTCGAGTCTCAATGCTGGAATTTAAAAGCGGTAAATGGAATCGTAATCAAAGCTGTTTGGGGTTATTCTGCCCTGTGTCATCTCCTCTTTTTTAACTTTCCCTCATCCCACTTTCTTCTCCCCTTTTCAGTGGGAGGAGCCTTGGGTTGGAAGAATTCAGATGTGTGTTGAAATTCTGGGAACATTTCTTGGCTTCCTCAGGCCGATTCCCTCACCTCGAAAGCAAAACGGTGCACTTCTTTGTGTATTGTTTAATTTCTGGACTCTCCCACTAGCTCTAAGGTTCTGTGACTGTGCACTTGCTAGGTTTCCATCTTTCCTTCCTCCTCTTTTCTCAGCTGGAAACCTGAGTGTCCACGTGTGGCTATAGGTAAGGTCATGTGTCTGAGCCTGGTTTCTCCAGCAGCTAAGGGCTAAGTGCTTTGTATTATTGTGACACCTGATCCTTACAACAGCCATCCAGGTTTTCTATGCCCATTTTCATGGATGCAAGGAAGCTGAAGCTTTCAGGTATTAGGTAAGGAATCCAGACAAATGTGGGGACAAGGGTCAAACACCGAATCTGGACCATTATATGAGAATGGCTGTGAAGGAGAAAGCAAGCTTCTTGGTGGCCCAGCTCTGGGTTCCATGCTGTTTAACCAGTCCTTCCTTAAAGAGATGACAAGGGAGCATGTGATAAGCCTCCCACAGAGAGCCACACTGTAAGGCAGACAGTGTGCTGTGCTCCGAGGAGGCGGGACCAGGGGTATAGAAACTAAAGGAAGCACCATTACTCTCTAAAAGGTGGGACAGCCCCAGTCGCCTTTATTTACTTTTCACATGCATTTTATTGTGATTTTACATGTTCTGGGCATTCAAGTCTGCCTGTTTTTAAAGACAGATTATGGGAAAACTTGATCAACTTGATCTTTTGAGGACACCTTCAAACACGAAGTGTCCTGTGTTCCAGTGGGACCCCCATCCCTTGTTGTGGGGAATACATGCAGCTAGTTTAATTTGTCATCCAGCTTCTCAATTCCAAGACCATGTATATTCTCCCCTTCTGTTTCCTCCTCCTTGTTTCTTTCTTTCCTGCTTCCCCAGAAACCTCCATCCCTGCTGTGGACTCACCTCAAACCCAGGTGATATGGTTTGGGTTTGTCTCCACCCCCAATGTCATCTTGAATTGTAGTTCCCATAATCCCCACGAGTTGTGGGAGGGATTTGGTGGGAGGTAATTTAATCATGAAGGCCGTTACCCCCATGCGTCTGTTCTTATGATAATGAGTGAGTTCCCACAAGATCTGATGGTTTTATAAGGGGCTTTCCCCAGCACTCGGCACTTCTCCTTCCTGCCATCATGTGAAGAAGGATATATTTGCTTCCCCTTCTGCCATGATTGTAAGTTTCCTGAGGCCTCCCCAGCCATGTAGAACTGTGAGTCAATCAAACCTCTTTCTTCTAGAAATTACCCAGACTGGGACATTTCTTCATAGTACCGTGAAAACTAATACACCAGGTATTTATTTATTTATTTATTTATTTATTTATTTATTTATTTTACACTTTTATTTTAAGTTCAGGGGTACAAGTGCAGGTTTGTTACATACATAAACTTATGTCATGGGGCTTTGTCATGCAGATTATTTCATCACCCAGGTATTAAGCCTAGTATCCATTAGTTATTTGTCTTGATCCTCTCCCTCCTCTCCACCTCTACCCTCCACCCTCCAATAGACCCCACTGTGTGTTGTTTCCCTCTATGTGTCCATGAGTTTGCATTATTTAACTTTCACTTATAAGTAAGAACATGCGGTATTCAGTTTTCTGTTCCTGTGTTAGTAAAGCCAGGGTTTTAAAAGTGCCTCGTGGGCAGTTGGCAGTTTGCATATCACTACCAGATAAATCATCCTAAATATTTATTTTTTCATGATATTTCTCTGTATTTTCCTAACACTTATAAAATAAACTCTATACTTTTCTGCTTAGATTTCAAGACTTGATAAGTAGCCAAAATGATTATTGAATTGATTTAGATTTTTACTTATATCCAAAAATGAACATTATATTGTATACAGAAAACTGACAATAGTTTAAAAAGCAAATGTTAAAGTAGTTTTCTATAGTGATTATATTGCATAATTGCATGTAGAAAATACGAATAAATTCTTTTTTTCATGAGTAAGGGCACTTTGGACTAGTCTTAGGTTAGAACATTCTGTAATACATAAGACAGAAATCTTAAAACTGCTTTTGAAGAATTCATTCCCTAGCTTAAAGAAGAATAAATTCAAATAGTTAACCAGAAGTCATATCTTGAGACTCTTAACTGCATTAATAAGCATGTATTAACTATGACCTCGGTTCATTTTCTTAACATTTTAGAAATAATGTATAATTAATTGATTCCCAAATTTTGTCATGATTTTTTTTTTTCTTAAGACTGAATTTACCACTTGAACTTCAGCATTTGAAAGCTGTGTAGATATGATATGGTTCATGGATTCTTTACCTTAAAGCGACCCAAGAAAGAGATACAGGGCTCTGGTAATAGTGTGTGTGTGTGTGTATGTGTGTGTGTGTGTGAGTGTGTGTGTGAGCAGGTCTCTGTGTGTGGGTGTGTCAGTGTGTGTTTGTGGGTGACTGTGCCTGTGTGTGTATGTGAATGTGTGTGTATATGTGTATGTGTCTGTATGTGTGAGTGGGTCTGTGTGTGTATGTGACTGTGTGTGTGAGTGTGAGTGTGTGCGTGTGTGATGGATATCAGGATTCTTCCGGAAAGAGCTTTGTAGCTTTCATATGACTCTCAGTGGGTCCTTGACACTCAGCACATGAGCCTGATGCAGCATAGTCCCTCGGTGGGGCTGAATGTGCTCAGATACACAATGCTTTAACACTACAACTAGAGGGAACTCCCCTATTTTCCCATCTGGAGTTCTTGGCCTAGTGTTCCTTCCAGACAGAGAGTCCAGCATTTAGTAATCTGGTGTTATTAAGAGATTTGAGCTAATCACTGTCATAAATGACTCTTAGAAATGTCTTCTAACCCCCACCACTGGTGATTTTTCCCCTTCAGGCAATGCGTACTTCATTGTCTTTAAGTACTCATTTTATGAGAGATCTCGTATGTCCTAAGATTCTATTTGGAGTTAAGTACTCCTAAATCATGCAGAGTTATTTTATCTCTGACTTTGGATCCAAGCTTAAAAATATTATATAACAAAAACATGGCTCCCACTATAGAACTCCATACTCTGGAACAAAAAGCTGGTAACTAGGGGAAACTAATGAAAGATTTGTAAAATATATTTTATATTTTTCCTTAGTATTCTGAAAGGAGATTATTAATTTTTAAAATCTCAGTGTCAGCTACTCTTTTATTCATTTTTAAAATTTTTATACTAAAGCCTTTCTAAATAAGAAGATAAATGGTTTATGATATCAATAACTTAAATTCCTTTTAATTTAAAAAAAAAAACAATCTTATAAATGCTGCGTTTATCTCACATTCTGGTTTCAGTAAGATGCGCCCTGAAGCGTGGATGTGTAACTAAGAGAGTGTCTATGGTCATTATCCTAAAAGCCGTGAAGCTCCTCATCACACTGGTGTCTTGCAGTTGACTATGTAGCTTTTCCAAGGGTTTTAAGATCACATGTAGTTATTAATAATGCCACCTAGTGAGAGAAATTGCTCAGATGGCTATTCTTTGAATGATTTGAATAATATATTTAGCTTTATTTATTTTGCGTGAATAGGAAATTATGTCAAACAACACAGCAATGTTAATCACATCCTGCGATGGAACAATTCCTGATGGGTCCAGCAGGTGGCAGCATATATCATGAAAGCACAGAATTGCCACTAAAAAAAAAAAAAAAATCTGGGCCAAGGCTGCTCTATCTTTTTCTCATATGACTGAGTTTTTCCACTCTTTGATGTAAAAGGAAATGTATATCTATGTTAAGGATACAATAACTTTCCAGAATGGAGGTAATATATGGCACTAGGTCATAATGATAGGACTTTTACTGAGAACTAATTCCATGCTTCCATTCTAAGTACCTAATATGTATCATTGCTCACAGCAACCTTTCTGTTGATATTATGACTGTGCCCATTTTACAGACAAGAAAATTGAGGCAGGGACTTTGCCCAGGTTTTCACAGCTACTAGGTGAAGTCGGTGGGAATTTAAACCAGAAATTCTGGTTCTAGTGTTGCTTAACTGTTGGGAATGTAGCAAGGGATTAAAATTAAAAGTATTAGGAAAAATACTGGTTTTTAGAAAAGAGACCTGAATATTACACTTAATTCAAAACTATCTTTATTATGTCCCTGAGTTCCACTGGCTCTATCTGACTTCAAACTGATTGCCTCCTCTTAGCTGGATCCGCACTGTGACTAAATGACAGAACCCCACTACTGGGGAAGATGATAGAGTTTACGGAATATTCGTACTCAAACTTTTTTCTTTGTGAGAACATTAGGAGGAGTAAAGACATTTAAAGATTGCCTTTTCTTCTATTTTTAAAATTTATTTATTGACAAATCTCCCAGTGTCCTCTCTCCCTGCAACTTTACTCTCACCTTGAAGTACTTGCTATTCTCTGAATACAGTTCTCACTTCAGTTCCTTCTGTGTCTTTGTTTATCTTGTTTTCTAAACCTGGAGGCAGCTCATCTCTCCCTGTCCCCTTTCAAGATTGGTTACTGGACTAATGTCAATATTGACCAAAGGAAAAGCAGCATGTAAGGGCAGGGACTCCTGCACCATAGGGGCAGGAGAATGTCCAAGGGTCTTGTATAAATAACAGCATAGGTTTTAAAACGAAGTGCAACGAAGAGCCTTCTCTTGCATTGTTAACTCTCTGGTGTACATTATTTTCCCACCTAGATTGTAAATTCCTTTGAGAGGTGAGGCCACATATGAGTTAACTTCCTGTGCCTCCCAGCCTTATCTACTAATACCTCAAATAGTACTTTCCTTCCAGCAGGTATTCAATGACTGCTGTAGAGGGTGGAGTGGTGCAAAGTCCAGCTCAAATGTGGTTTATCAAGGCTGAACTTAAGCACTACTCACCTTGTGTTTTTAGCAGCTGTGGGCCAACAGGGAGGCTGGATAAGTGGAAATCAAGCAGAGATTGTTTTCCTAACTTTGGAGAGAGAATAAACAGCTACACAATATATGAAAAGAATAGCAAGGTGATAAAATTCACAGTTTACAAAATAAAGAATAAGCTCAGATATGCTCTGCAGGCCACTCTGAAGACCAAGAGGTAGTCCCCTTTCTTACCCATAGACTAGAAGAAAAATTAAAGCATACTCAAGCATAGGAGATCTGTCCATATGTAGCACAGGTAGGAAGATCAGTGAGCTCAGAAGAAACTACCTATTAAGTGAGCTTCGGGAGGAAGGTAGGAACAGTAAATAATAGAGATAAGGCCCAAATCCTTTCACCCAGTACACTGGCTCTTAAGCTTGGCAGACTCAATGCCCCCTGTTAATAATAAATATTTTATTTTATTTTTGAGATGAAGTCTTGCTCTGTCTCCAGGCTGGAGTGCAGTGGCATCATCTTGGCTCACTGCAACCTCTGCCTCCTGGGTTCAAGCAATTCTCCTGTTCCAGCCTCCCAAGTAGCTGGGATTACAGGCGCCTGCCACCACGCCTGGCTAGTTTTTGTATTTCTAGTAAAGATGTTGGCCTGGATGGTCTCGATCTCTTGACCTTGTGATCCACCCACTCCAGCCTCCCAAAGTGTTGGCATTACAGGCATGAGCCACCACGCCCGGCCAATAATAAAACATGCTTTCTGTCATTTGTGGAAGGAAATTTAAAGATAACATGAACTGCCTATATATATAACTTTTAAAAATCAATATGAATGCCTTAACCATATATTGAAGGAAAAGTGGGAAAGTAATATATAATAAGGTACCATCCATTTCAACATGCTAGTGCTCAGAGCAGCTACACTTGAAGAGATACAAAAATGTCTTGTTGTTGTAATTGTCTGCAAGTTCTTCCTGCACACTGCACAGGCAAAGCCAAATCACTGAGGCCATAGCATTGCAGTAAAGAAAAAGTTTAATTTGTGCAAGTCCAGCCAGGACTCGCAGGAGACAGAGTTATTACTCATAGTAATCTCCCTGAAGGCTCAGAGGTTAAGGTTTTCCAAGGATAGTTTTGTGGACAGGGGACTAGGGAATGAGTGCTGCTGATTGGTTGAGGATGCAATCATGGGGGTGTGGAGAATGGTCCTTGTGCCCTGAGTCCACCTCCGGGTAGAGTCCCAGGAGGGGATTCATGACCAGTTGAGTCATGAGCCATGAGTCCAGGTGGGGTTAGCTGGTTGTCAGGAATGCCAGCACCTGAAAAGACACCTCAAAAAGCTAATCTTAGGTTTTACGATAGTGATGTTATCTGCAGACGTAAGTGGGGGTGTTACAAATCTTGCAACCTCTACAACAATGGCTGGTTATCATTTAACTATATCTACATACATTCTGCTACATAGTAGCGGAATTCAGGCCCCTCTCATAACCCTAACTTTGTGCACTTTTAATTATTATCCTTGCTTTAAGGTTAAACTATCAACTAAATTTCTCCCAAAGTTAGCTTGGCCTACACCTAAGAATGACCAAGGACAACTTTGGCGTTAGAAGCCAGATGAAGTCAACTACCTCAGATTTATCTTACCATCATAATTTTGCAAAGCAGGCATTGGCAGCCTTTGGTGTTTGTTGCAGGACTTCTAGAAGTCTTAATGCCTGTCCACGAAATGTCAGTAGCACCTCCATTTATTTTGACAGAAACAATTCCACAAATTTGAAAAATACCCACTGAGAAATGAAAATGAAATTGTAAGCCCCCCAACTGACTGATTGTATCTCTTTTTGGCCAAGGGGATCCCAGAGAAAGTTAAAGACTGACTTTCCTGCCATGACTTGATGGAACATTGAACATACATTGTACCTGTATTAATCCGTTCTCGCACTGCCATAAAGAGCTACCTGAGACTGGGTAATTTATAAAGAAAGAGGTTTAATGGACTCACAGTTCTGCAGGCTTAACAGGAAGCATGACTTGGAGCCCTCAGGAAACTTACAGTCGTGATAGAAGGTGAATGAGAAGCAAGTATCTTGTTCACATGGTATTAGGGGAGAGAGAGAGTGAAGTGGGAAATGCCAGACACTTTTAAACCATAAGATCTTGTGAGAACTCATTCACTATCATGAGAATGGCAAGGGGAAAATCCACCCCCATGATCCAATTGCCTCCCACCAGGCCCCTCTTCCAATTCAACATGAGGTTTGAGTAGGGACAAAAATCCACACTGTATTAATGCCCAATCCCCTGTTACTTGCCATTAGGCTTTCTTCCCTAAGGTCTAAACAGCAAACAGCCCTTTCAAAAGATTCCACCACTGATTTAAACCAACCACCTGATGGCACCCCTCTTTTATTTCAGTTTTTCACAACAACTGACCAGCGTCTTTTCTGATAAGAGATCACAGACCACAAAGTGGCGCTGGCCAGTCTATGGAGGATGCACGGTGAGGGTTTTTGTGTCCTCTGCTTCACCTTTTGATGTCAGAGGGTCGAAAACTTCATGCTCAGATCATGTTAAGGTTGCCATTTTTTGTACATGCAGCTCATGGGGCATGAAGCTCAGTTGCGCCTATGCACGTTTCTCCTCTCATAAACTTCATCCCTCTTCCTATAGCTTATTAACTATGTGTACTCAGACACCCTGCTCAGCATAAATTCCTATTTCCTTTTCCCCTCCCTCAAAATACCTGTTTTTGGCTTCTGACCAGAGGCTATGCTTCCCAGCCCGTGAAAATGGCCACCCTGCAGGCTGCAAACTTGTTTTTTTCATATCCAGACAGGGTCTCACTCTGCTGCCCAAGCTGGAGTACAGTTGCACAATAAAAGCACATTGTAACGTTGAACTGTTGAGCTAAAGGGACGCTCCTATCTCAGCCTCCCAAAGCACCGAGATTAGAGACATGAGCCACCACACCTGGCCCAGGCTGCAACCTTTTATGGGAAATAAAGCCCTCCTTTCCAAATCTATCAACCTTGTCATTCTTCAGTTGATGACACCAACGGTAGTACCATCCCTTCAAGAGCCACTCTTTTAAATTTAATGTCAGGGTTAGAGTTCTTGTGGCCACTTCTATGTCATCTTGTTAAATGGTGTCATTCTTTTCTTTCTTTATATGATAGTTTTTTAAAAGCAAGCACTGTTTCTCTAACAGTAATTGAATATTATCAGATAAATTTATATTTGCTTTAAAACTCTCTGAATAAAAACAGAATTATGACTAAAAGTAAAATACAATAAGAACAAAAAGACTTCAGAAGCATTCAGTGATATCACCTAAGGAGAGTCAGTTATTATATGCAAGTCACAGTATGGATAATATAGGATATGTCTTTGACAATGTCTTTTTTCACTCAAAAATATGTTGCAATGGCAACACCTGGGCCTGCTGATCAATATAAAACATCACTAACAGAAGAATAATCAAAAATCATCTGAATACTCTGAATTATTCTGGTCAAAAGCTTAAATATAATTAAACTTCTATATCTAACTTCTAATTTCTTGGTTACGTGGGGATTAGAGGAGCAAGTTAAATGGCAATGAAAGGACACAATCAGCAAATTGAGAACATAGGAAATTCTATATGGAAAACAAATCACTTTTTATTATAACATTCTCTAAGCTACATGTGAAACAACATTCTCTAAGCTACCACCCTATCCAGAGGCATCGGAAAGCACCCATGGTAGCCAAATCTTGGAGGGCAAAGATTGCTGAAAGTAAAATTATTGAGCTGAGCCTGCCATCTCATACTCCTTCAAAATCCCTTAAAACACTTTAGTGATTTTTAAATGAAGCTGGACAAGAGGCTGAGAAACCAAGGCAAAATCTGAGCAGGAAGCAAGTGACTAAGCAGAGATTTTGGCTATCTCACAGCACCGGGAGACTAAAATTGAAATTCAGGCTATCAAAGCAGTGAGGATTTGAGAGGCCAATTCCAAAAGAGAAAGAAGTTTTAGATAAGTTGAATTTGAAAATCTGAGTCACTTTTCCGCTTGAGGGTTTCTTCACTGTCTAGAGAGTGAAAGAAAGAAAACTCAGCTTAGAGGTTGAAGGGAAGCAGGGATTTTGTAAGCCTCACAAGGCTAGGGAAATAAACTTGGATGCCCTACTCAACATCCTGGACACTCATTTGGGATGCCTGAATGCCCAAAGGACTACATCGTAAGAAATGTGTAAACCAGAAATTGACTATGACTTTTCCAGTTCAAAATCAGTTTCAGATCTGGAGGTATACTCTTGTACCCATAGACTAGAGAGAAAAGAAAATCATGCCCAGATGGAGATGTAGATCCATGTTGCAGAACTCAACTCTCTATTCTAACTGCTTGTTGAAAACAAAGTGCTCACCCAGATATTTTACAGTTATTTATACTCACAATCCAATATTTAATCGTTAATTTCCAGATATGTTAAGAACCAGAGAAGCAAACAAACCACAGAAGTCAAACTACAGGTGATCTGGATATTAGACTAGTTAGGCTCAGTCTTTAAAATAACAGTGACTATTAGGTTCAAGAAAATTGGTGACAGCAAAGAGAATTTCACTGAAGAATTAGAGTGTATTAAAACAAATTCAAAGAAAATCTTCTACTGAAAAAATATGGTAAGTGGAGTAAATTGCTTTATTACAGATGATATTTCATACCAAATGCTGGAAACAATGTGGAACAATAGAAACTCTCATTCGTTGCTGGTAGGAATGCAAAATGGTACAGTCACTTTGGAAGACTGTTTGACAGTCTCTTTCAGCTAAACCTAGTCTTACTATGCAATCTAACAATTGCACTCCTAGGTATTTACCTGAGTTGAAAATTTATGTCCATCTAAAACATTGTACAAAAGTTTATAATAGCTTTATTCATAATTACCAGAACTGGAAGCAATCAAGATGTTTTTATTCAATACAGGAATGGGTAAACAAGCTGTGCTACATCTATACAATGGAATATTATTCCATGATAAAAAGAAATGGGCTATCAGTCCACAGAAAGACATGGCAGAATCTTAAGTGCCTATTGCTAAGTGAAAAAAAAAGTCAGGAAAAGCTACATACTGTAGGGAAATGTACACACAAGGGAAAACTGTAGAGATAGTAGAAAGATCAGTGGTTTCCATGGCTTCAGCAGGAGGCAAGGGGGCTGAATAGGTGGAACCCAAGGCACTTTTAGGGTGACGAAATGATTCTGGATAATGATACTATAATGTACATACATAGCATTATGTATTGTGAGAATCCTTAGACATGTATGTCATAAGAAGTAAACTTTACTGTATGTAAATTTAGAAAGTCATTTAGGAAGCAAGGGGATCCTAGGAAAGATTATAGATTGCAACAAGAAATTCTAGGTGTATTACAAACAAATGAATGTATAGCCAGCCTCATTATAGGCGTAAGGTGGAAGAAAGATGGATGTGAGTCAAAGCTGTAATTCTAAAGGCATAAGAAGCTGCACATAAGTTTAGTATTCTAGTTGATAAAATTGTTTCCCAAGGAGATACAGGTTAACAATTCTGATACTGCTGTACATGTGTACAGGAATAGTTAAGTATATAGAGAGTGGGTGGTGGGAATCTTTCATGAATAGAGTGGGAATTTGCAGATAAGCAGGGAGAGGAGGCTAGAATGATCCATGTTGCAAGAGTTAGAGATATCAGAAAGAACTCAGTTTGATTTAATATAAATACAGGTGTTTACATTTAGAAGTATTTATAGATATATGTGTATGCATAACTAGTATATACACATATATTTCTTTGCTCTGTCAGCTGAGAGAGCCTAAAAGAAATGACATCCCCGATAGCAATGAACCTCGCTAGTCTCAGACATTGGTTTCTAAAAAATTTCTTTAATCAAATAAAGCAGGGCCCCTTGGAGAAATGACTGATTCTAGGACTGGGGCAGGGAATACATAAGATGAGCCTGGAGCATTTTATAGTACCAGAAAGTATGGAAGTGCTTGAAGCAAACAAACAAGCAAACAAACAGTAAACAACCATTGAAACCCCACAGTGGTGAGCTAGCCAAAGCACACAGGAGGCACCCCAAAAAGCTCCCAATAATCAAAGCTGGTACAATTTGAGCAACAAAATATATAAAGTAGTATTGCATTATAAAACAAGATAGAAAATAAATATCCATGAGTTAGGCTGATATAAATAAATGACTAATAAATTAATAAATCGGTAAAGATGTCAATTTTTGCTCTTATTGTGGTTGCTTTTCATGTCTTTGACAAATGGGATCTAATTACACTTAAGAGCTTCTGCACAGCAAAGGAAACTATCAACAGCATAAACAGACAACCTACAGACTAGGAGAAAATATTTGCAAATTATGCATCTGACAAAGGTCTAATACCCAACATCTATAAGGAACTTAAACAAATTTACAAGAGAAAAACAACCCCATTAAAAAGCTGGCAAA
The DNA here is from genome assembly GCF_008728515.1 of Papio anubis. Classification (NCBI taxonomy): domain Eukaryota; kingdom Metazoa; phylum Chordata; class Mammalia; order Primates; family Cercopithecidae; genus Papio; species Papio anubis. Next base: position 86,340,820 of record NC_044990.1, on the reverse strand, counting down.
GGATATGAACAGAGACTTCTCAAAAGAAGACATACATGCAACCAACAAACATATGAAAAAAAGTTCAATATCATGGATCATTAGATAAATGCAAATCAAAACCATAAGGAGATACCATCTCACACCAGTCAGAATGGCTAATATTAAAAAGTCAAAAAACAACAGATGCTGGTGAAGTTGTGGAGAAAAATGAACACTTAAATACTGTTGAAGGGAGTGTAAATTAGTTCAACCATTGCGGAAAGCAGTATGGCAGCTCCTTAAAGAGCCAAAAGCAGAATTACCATTTGACATAGCAATCCCATTACTGGGTATATACCCAAAGGAATAGAAATTATTCCACCATAAAGGCATGTACATGCAAATGTTCATCGCAGCACTGTTCACAATAGCAAAGACATGGAATCAACTTAAATGTCCATCAGTGACAGGCTGGATAAGGCAAATGTGATACATATACACCATAGAATATTATACAGCCATAAAAAAGAACAAGATCATGTCTTTTGTGGGAACATGGATGGAGCTGGAGGCTATCACCCTTAGCAAACTAATACAGGAACAGAAAACCAAATACTGCATGTTCTCACTTATAAGTGGAAGTTAAATGATAAGAACTTATGAATACAAAGAAGGAAACAACAGACACTGGAGTCTACTTGAGTGGGAGAGGGTGCAAGGAGGGAGAGGAGCAGAAAAGGTAATTGTTGGGTATTGAGCTTATTACCTGGGTGATGTAATAGTATGTATGACAAATCCCCATAACATGTGTTTATCTATGTAATAAACCTTCACGTGCATCCTTGAACCTAAAATAAAATTTTTTAAAAAATAGGTGAAGATGGCTGGGTGCGGTGACTCATGACTATAATACCAGCACTTCAGGAGGCTAAGGCAGGAGGATTGCTTGAGACTAGGAGTTTGAGAGCAACCTGGGCAATACAGAGAGACCCTGAATCTACAATTTTTTTTTTTTTTTTTTTTTTTTTACAAATTAGCTGAGTGTGGTGGTGTGCCCCTTTAATCCTAGCTACTTAGGAGGCTGAGGTGGAAGAATCACTTGAGCCCAGGAGTTAGAGGTTGCAGTGAGCCATGATTGTGCCACTGCACTTGAGCCTGGGTGACACAGCAAGACCCTGCTTATAACAAATAAATAAATAACAGGCGAAAAGAGACAATTTTCTGGTACAGAATTCCAAATAGTTTATATAGATATTCTATCCTCAAGAAGTGGAGCATATCTCTCCACTCCTTAAGTGTTAGATGCCTGTAGTGACTTCCTTCTAGTGCTACAGTATGGAAAGAGGAAAAGATTAACATTATGGTGAACAAATCTAACAAGGAGCACCTCTTAGCCAGGTGGTCAAGGTGAGCATCAACAGTGATAAACCATATTGACAGTATGGACCCTTGAGACGACATGATGAGAATGGCACTTCTGAGATCTTCCTCCCCAAAGGCCAGAACTCCACCCTAATAATGAGATAAACATCAGAGAAATTTCAGTAGAAGGTTGTCCTACTAAGCACCTGGCCAGCAATCCTCAACGCTGTCAAGATCATTAAAATCAAAAGAAGTCTGAGCAATAGGCGTAGCCAAAGAAGAGTCTAAGTACCTGTGACAAGGTGTTTTGTAATTATCTTTTGAACGTACACATCTGTGCATTCTTTTTCAGTCTATTTTCATTGATTTCGATCCTGTAGAAACAACTTGTCAATCCATTTTCTGGAAATTCATTGTAGAAAGTTTCTGTTTTCAAATTTGCTTTTTGCATTACATTACTCTCTTCTGGATTTATTTTCCCCCTTTTGAAGTATATTTTTAAAATATTAATTCAGAGCTAATTTGCAAGTGGCACACTTTCAGAGTCCCATAAGGTGTTAAAAACACTGATGCACAAGTCACAGCCTAAAACAATTTATTCAGAATATCTAGGGGAGGGATCTGCTGTCAGGTTTTTTACCATTTTAAATTAATGTATATAATACATAGAGCAAAGTGGATAAATTACACTAATATAAGGTGTGTTGTTCAATGATTTTTAAACACACACACCTAGACTTGCGTATATACATAATCATATAACTATCACCTATATCATAATAGAAAACATTTCCACTAATCCCACAATTTTATCTGGCCCTTTCTCAGTCTATCCTTAACCTAACTATATAAATGAATATATGGAATTTTATCAACATTCATTTATTTTCTTGAACTTCTTACAAAGATACTCTTTGATTTCTGGCTTTATTTACTCGGCTCAATATCAATGAGATTTATGAGTGTTTCTGCACACACCAGTGCTTTTTTGTTGTGTTTGTTGTTCTTGTATAGTGTTCCATTGAATAAATGTACCACCGTTTATTTACATTGGCATTTGAATTGTTTTCAGTTGGGGAGTATATTAATAAAACAACTATAAGCATTCATGTGCATGTCTTTTGGTGAATATATGTGCTAATTTATCTTGGGTATATTTATTGGAGTAAAATTGCTGGTATGTATTGTGACTTAACTCTTTAGAGGACTGCCAAAGCTTTCCAAAGTAACTCACTCATCTCACTCTCCCTTCAGTAACTTAGGAGGTTTCTGGTTTCTCCACACCCTCACCAACACTTGATATTTCCAGTCTTTTACATTTTAAACATTCTAATGGATGTATAGTAGTATCTTTTTGTGGTTTAACTCATATTTTCTGATGAGTAATGATGTTGAACATTTTTTGTGTGTGTTTATTGGCCATTTGGGTATCTTCTTTTGTTAAGTGTCTGTCTTTTAAGCATCACGATTATTTTAAAAATCTGGAAATAATCCCAACATATAGTTAAGGTTGACACCTATTATATCAGAAGATTGCTGGGACCTGGAATCTATCATCCATGCCTCACTTTGCAATTTTACTTTTATGCTTTGCCTCTCATTGTCATATTGTGGCTTTCTGAAATATTCCTGAGCTCATTCTCTCAACTCACTGAATTATCTTTTGGATATAAACATTTCAGACCACCTACTGAAGTATGCATTTTAGCAATCTTTTAAAAAAAATTTAGGCTGTTTTATGGTTTATATTTTATGTACGCAATATGTCCTTGCATCTCTTTGTGAGCATGAAATATCTACTGAACTCTCACTCAGCCAGTAATTCTTTTGTTTTAAAATGTATTATGTCTTTCATAATGCAAATTTTCCTGAAGTGCTTTGTGGTCCTTGTTCTGTCTTGATGATTGTGGTTGAGGTTTCTGGTTAAGCAACCTGCTATCTGATGGCACAGCCTACTTAAAGAGTGGACTACCTGTGCAGAAGATTATACTCTCACCTATATTTACTTAGAATGAGACAAATTTAGGATTCCCTAATGGACAAGGCATCTCATTTGCTACAAGAATATTTCCTATTCTGTCTGTACATCAGTAGAAATCCAGGGCATTAATCTCTCTTACCTAAGGTCTCATGTCCACCACTTTTACCTGGAGGCTGACTCCTCACCATTGCTTCCTGGCCCCAGGGAAATGTTTGTGCCGGAAAAGGGGGGCTGTGTGGATGAAAGTCTGAATTCATCCAGCTATTTGAGCGGCAGTGCATCCATTAATCGTATCATCAGCTAACGTTGGAAATAGTTGCCTTCTTACTTTCCTCACTTCTGAGCGTCAACCCACCTTTCCAACAATAGTCTCTTGGACACATTTTGGTTGGTGATTCACTCTACAAGACAATCTCATATACTTTTGATTTTTCAGGAAGTTCTTAATTTTTATTTCACCAAGTTCCATTGTTCTAATGTAGTTATTATACATTTACATATACCTTTTCAATCCAGCTAATGCTTAAGGCAATAGAGTGGGGCTATCACATGTCCTTGATACTGAATTTTCAACTGGAATTTTAAAATGTTAATTATGGATTTTCAATGAACATTTCATGATGCTTTTAAAAGCACATTAAATTAAAAGTGAATTGACATGGAAAATGTGAAATTTTTAAGAAAACCTAATCTCTATATTCGGTTTAATTTAAGAAATATTTATTAAGTGTCCATTTTATAGCAAACACCATGTAGTTCTCTAGGTAAGCCAAGATGAATAGAATCAATAAGTCATCAACTTTGACCTCACACATTTAAATATGTAATACTTACGTGGAGTAGTCAGAGTAATCTTGAAAGAGCCTGTGACTTACTGGAGTTGCTGAGAAGCCGACATGACTAATTTGGGAGTAGTGGAGTGGGTAGATAAGGAAACCTTCACAGAGGAGGTGGCATATAGGTTGGATAAACACAGATTTGTCAGAAAACAATAATGGAAAAACTATCGGAATGCATGTTTATCTTTCAAATCAGAAGGACCTGCACGTGGCCAAGCATAGGAGGGAGGAAGAGGAAGCATGGCATGTTTGCTAAATGGTAAGTAGCTCAGAATTACTATTGCATAAAATGAAGATGGAGAGGCAAGAAGATGAAAATGAAATATTGGGGAAAACTAGCCCTTGAACATTCTTACCAAAGAACACAAATTTCATCGTGTAAGTTATGGGGGAACGGTTGAAGACTTTTACATGGAATAGTAGCATCATCAGAATATTTTAGATTTATTCAAGTAGTAATATTGTAGATGAATGGGTGATAAAAAATTAGTGCGAGGGAGACCATTGAAAAATATATGAAGGGAGCCTAAACCAAGGCCATGTTTGGCAGTGGAAATAGAAAGGAGAGAACAGTTGTGAGAGCAAAATTTGCAAGACTTGGAGGAAACTTTAGATATAAAAAGGTGGAGGACGGACAATGACGCCAATCTCAGATGACTGAATAGATGGAGGACGGAGGATGGAGAGTGAACCATGACCCAGTTCTGGATGGCTAAATAGATTGAGGATGGAGGGTGGACAATGACCTCAGTCCTAGATGACTGAATATATGGAGGATGGGGCATGCACAATGACCCCAATCCTGGACGACTGAATAGATGGAGGATGGAGGGTGGACAATGACCCCAATCCTGGTTGGCTGAATAGACGGAGGTTGGGGGATGCACAATGACCCCCTCCTGGATGGCTGAATAGATAGAGGATGGAGGGTGGACAGTGAATCCAATCCTGGATGACTGAATAGATGGAGGATGGAGAATGGACAGTGATTCCAATCCTGGATGGTTGAATAGATGGGAGCTTGAATATGAGCAGTGACTCCCATCCTGGATGACTGAATAGATGGGAGATGGAGGATGAACAGTGATTCCAATCCTGGATGGTTGAATAGATAGGTGCTAGAGGATGGACAGTAACTCCAATCCTGGATGACTGAATAGATGGAAGCTGGGGGACTGACAGTGATTCCAATCCTGGATGGCTGAATAGATGGAGGGTGGACAGTGACTCCAATCCTGGATGATTGAATACATGGAGCTGAGTGGTGGACAATGACTCCATCCTTGGATTTCTGAATGGATGGTGGACTGCCAACTCACCCTGGAAAGAAAAATAAGAACAAAAGAAGAAAATTCTGCCACAGGAATGAGGAACATTCATTCCGATTTGTTGCATAGGGATTTGAATATACATATATTTGAATGCGGAAGGCAGAGATTTTAAGGAGAGCATTAGATAGTATCAAATTCCAGAGAAAAGCCAGCTAATATAAAGACAAAACCTTAAGGACTTAATTTAACAAATGCATAGTACAATAAATTGGAATACACAAGTTTTTTGCCAATGTTAAGGACACTGTAAAACATTTTTAACACCTTGTCATAGAAGTTCAATATATTTATCAAGAAGTGTATTATCTAGGGAATACTTTACTGAAAAGTAAGCAGACTTCTCTCTGTGCAGAAAGAGTAATTACAGGTCATAGAAAGAGGTTGGTTATGTGATCTTAGACTTACTGGTACATGCCTCAAGCCAACATTTTTAAGTGCTTGGATGTGGTTCAGCTTATCTTTTCCCACTATTACTTTTGGCTTTTAATTTCTTAGCTACTTCTCATTCCAAAATATATATAGCTCATGTGCATTCAAAAGGTCATAGTTAATATCCATGTGAAGTCTCTAATACAGGATAAAATTAATTTATTTCCCATCTAAGCTGCTTTCCCATCTTCCTTTTTAAAAAAGTAAAGTAAAATAAAATAAAATAAATGAAATAAATCAAATTAAAGTTAATTTAAGAATTTTCCCTTAAAGCTATTTCTGCATTTTTTTAAATTAAAATTCTAAATGAGTATCTTTGATTTTCCTCTGAAAACACTTTTTGACTGCCAGTTCCTTTCTGGCTCAATGTAAGTTAACAAACGGTGACCAGTGGGACCTCTTAGTAATTTAATATCAAGGCGCCACACAATTTTAGTTGCTGGAGCTCCTTGCAGCAAAGCAATTATTTCCTCTGAGGATTTTATCATTCTCCAAACAGGATAGAGTCTATCCAAGCAGACTGCCCTTTTCTTGTAAAAATTTGATTTTTCTTTGCTGTTAATATAACATTCTAGGTACTTATATCCAACTGGAAGAAAAAATTCTGGTTTGCTTAATCTGAAAATGCTTTTGCTACAAATTACAAGTAGTTTGTGCAGAAAAATAATGGGCATCCATATTTACTTTATTCTGCTCTGAGAGATTTTTTTTAGGGCTCATGAAAATGAAGTGTGACAATTTTGGATTATTTTACATGCGCTCAGCTTTTGTTTTACTTTGAGCATCTATGTTTCCCAAATATTGGTGAAAAAGTTTTACACAATGCTCTACCCAAAATCTTGGGTTGTGTGTGGTCAAAATCAGTGATTATTTTCTATGAAGCTCATTACAGTATATAAATGTACATCCAGCTGGTCAATTGGCCTTTAACACTAGCAATATCATTTGCATTACAATTTCTGAATTCATTCGCAAGTAACTGTGTTGTTTCATTATCATGTAATGTGCAAGATCGTAGGCTTTTAGTCAGACCATCTAGTTTTGAATCCTGGCTGTGCTGCTTACTAGCTGACCAAACTGGGGCAAGTTACTTCGCCTCCTCCCTCGGTATAAAAAGCATCCACTTCAGGACTACATTAGGATTGTTTAGAACAGTTTCTAGAAAATTTAAGTGCCTGATATGTTTGGTATTCTTTCTTTTCCCTTGTTCCTCTTTTTTTCTTCATCTTATTGATTTTATAAGTGTGATGTTTCAACACTTATAAAAAAAGAGGCAGCATCTTGCTCTGTTGCCCAGGCTGAAGTACAGGGGTGCAACCATGGCTCACTGCAGCCTTGACCTCCCTGGCTCAAACAATTCTCCCACCTCAACCTCCCGAGTAGCTGGGACCACAGGTATGTGCCACCATGTCCAGCTAATTTTTGTATTTTTTGTAGAGACAGGGTTTCACCATGTTACCCAGGCTGTTCTCAAACTCCTGGGCTCAAGTGATCCTCCCACCTTGGCCTCCCCAAATGCTGGGGTTACAGGTGTGAGACACTATGCCCAGCCCCAACATCTGTCTTATTAATATTTAAACTACACTTAGAAAAAGAGTTTCAGTGTTAACCTACCTGGAAATATCAAAGAGATATTTTCAGTTTATTTGAAAAGAACTACCTTTTTGGAGATTTAGAGATAACTTCTTGTTTTATGCCACCACTTCTCTTGCACAGGGGAGTTTATTTTCTGGAAGAAAGCATAATGTTCAAATTTTCTTATCATCTTTGCTGAGCAGCAGTGCTAACATTTTGTTCCTGGTTTGCTTATGGGATTTTCCTTCTGACCTCCAGCTTATTTATTTCTTTATTTTTGCTCTAATTTATTTGCTCACGCTCAGTTGAATGGGGAGCTAAATGCAATGTTGCTTGTTCTGGTTGACAGACATCAAGCATTTGTGGGGAGTACACTTAGTACACTAAGTACCTAACATTGGGTTAATCCCTAGAACCAAAATTTGAATAAAATATTTCCTGCCTTCAAGAAGTCCCTAGTCCAAGCAAGGAACACACTTAACAAGATGTTAATCCTTTGATGTAAGAATGCATAAATTGTTGTGGATAAGAGAGAGAAAATTGTTCCAAGTTGAAAAAACAAATGGTTAAGCCAGGCATGGGCATAATCACATGTTGCACTGAGGATTGTCAAAACAAGAATTGCATCAGACAAAGGTGAACAGGCAAGGAAGACTTTATTCAAAGCTCTCTTAGGGGAAAGAGACCAGACTCAGTCTGAATTTAGCTCCACTGAAAGGAAGAACATAAGAATTTTTAAGAACTGGGTGAGAGAGAATACAGGCTGTTTGGGTTGGCTAATTAGCTTCACCCAAAGGAAAAGCAAACTTTCTCATATCTTGGTGAAAGGAGGTTGTTTTACAACTTGGAGCAAGGCACCCCCTAAGTTGGGCTCCTACCCTAGGGAGGCACTGGGAGACAGGGCCATCATATTCCTTGATGTTTATGTTTCTAAAAGGGGGCTCCTAGATCCTTGAAAAAGATAGCTCTGGATGGTAATAATTTGCAAGAGGCATTTTAAAAAGTTTACATACATCACAGAAGAAAAGAGAAATAATTTACAGATTTTCTAAAGTAATTCCTCCAAAAAAAGGGTCAGGACTAAAGTTTGATCATGCTGAGGGGATCATTAAGGCCGTCTTAGGTGGGATCCACACACTGGGGCACATGAGTCTGGTGGGAAGAGGTGGCCAAGTGACAAGTGAGAAGGTGTCCTGGCCAGATCATGGGTAATCGTGAAAGTCCTGATATGGGGATCAGACTGCATGCTTGAGGAATAAGGAATCATTGAAAGATTTTAAGCACGGGAATGAAACCATTAAATTTATAAATTTAAAAAGTAGAAATATTTGCATATTTTTATGAAAGAAGAATTGAAAGAGATAAAATCAGTCAAAGGAAGAATAAAAAGTGTGAAGGGAATTATCCTGCTTGGTACTTAAAAATCTGTGAGGTGGGTGTGTATTATTCCCACTCTCATATGATAAATCAGAGACTCAGAGTATTTTAATATCTTTTCCAAATGTTATATACTTAGTAACTGTGGGCAGTTTCAAGCTCCGTCTGTCTCCCAACAAGCCCAAGAGTTTCTCACTTGGCAGTGGGGCTACTGAACCAGTGACCATCGAACAAACACGTTGTGGGTTTGCTTTGTAAGACAGGACGCAACATGTGAATGGTGAGGTACAGTTATTTGGTAAGTATGGCACCGGCACAAGTATGGAAGACTGCAAAGTAAATCAATATCAATGTCAGGTGGATTAAATGGATGTCAACTCTTTCTACCAGCATACTCCTGGGGTCCTGGCCAATGTGAGCTTCTTTTGGTTTCCTAGGTCGAATGAGATAATGCATATAAAACAGCTTTACAAACTGCAAAATCCTAAGAGATGAAGGCTATTGCTTCCACATTAGAAGAATATAAATTGTTTATAAGTCAGTTTCCATTTTCAGTGCATTAGGGTGGATTATATTCAGTGGAGTCCCATCGTGAATTATTTATAAAGTGAGGAATTTCTTCCTGTTGTATAACTGTGGGGTTTCATATTTTTTGGGCTGTCTGTGGATGACTGCAAAACCCTCTTTGAAATCCAAAACATTGCCTTGAGAAAACATCTATTTAAATATGCATCATTTGAAATGTTTTGTGTTGCAAATTATGGAAAACACATTTAAGTTGTTTTAAACAACAAAGTTAATTTAATGTGTTTTGTAACTAAAAGTCTGACATTAGAGGAGCCTTTACATCCCAACTCAGTGTATCCTGGCCCTTTAGGTCCCAACTCAAACAGTGTATCTGGGGCCACATCGCATTCTGACTCTTCCCTCTGCTACACGCTCTAGTGGTTTCATTCTAGCCCTGTGGGTGTGACACCGGCTCCTACCACTTTTCCTTCCAGCCCTTCCTGATATCACAGAAAAATGGCTTTAACAGTCCCAGACCTCAATTCTTACATCACATAGTTCAAAAGAAGAGTGGAGTTCTCTCTCAGGATCTTCTTTGAAAAATGGAGGAAACTTCTTTTTCTTAGAAAACCTCAGCAAACATCTCATACCTCATTGTCCTCCTTTGGTTACTGGATATTCCCTAAACCAATCAATGTGACCAGAAAATGGGCTTCATTGGCTGCTATAAGGCAATCAGCTCTCCTTTATTCCACCCCTGCAGCTGAGCTGGCTCAGCCCTGCCCCAACCACCTGCGTATAGCGGTTTCTTGAAGGACAGGTAGCTAGCTATGCTAGGAAGCAAAGAGAAGACATTCCCGGCAACTCTCGTTGTAAATTACCTTTGTGATTAGCTTAGTGGGTTCTATCAGAAATATCCAAACATAAACTCAGCAGTTTGTTCTCAAATAGATCAATTTCCTTGGCATTTCTTTTTGAACTACTTTGAAGTTTATTGGATCCATCACCAAGAATTTTATCATGGACTCATTTATATTTTCTTCAAATTATTTTTGGTTTAATTAATAGGTTAGTGTTTTGCTTAGTTGTGTCTGGAATTTGTCTAGAATCTATTTTGGTATAATGTGAAATGAGGATCCAAGAAGGCTTTATGTTTTTCCACTTTTTCTAAGTTCTCATCATTCTTTATTGAAAAACTGTTCTTCTTGTGCTATTTTTCTTAACATGTATATATGTCATTTTGGTATTTGTTTTGCTTTACTTAGTTACTGACTATTCTCCTACTATAACTTTTGTTTGACTGTTAATCAATTTTTTAAAAATTTAACTTGCTTGTGTTTTGGCATAAATTCAAAATATTTACATAGTGGTTTCTAAATCAAGGATAAACAAGATTAAAATCTCCTTTCTGTGCCTGAAAACTCCAATGCCATTTCCCAGAGATAATAATTTGTTATATTTCTTTCCAGAAATTTTCAATTCATTCATTCACACATATGCATAAAAATACACAAGGAGGAATTTACCTTGCATACTGTTCTAAATCACAATCCTTACAGTAACAACATATGGAAGCTATTTCTATAGTAGCAGGTAAAAATCTACTTTATTCTTTATAGTAGTTACAGAGTGTATGACTTTATGGATGTGCTCTAGATTATTTAACTGGCACTCTTTTAATGCACATTTAAAAAATTATTGCTAATATACAATGCTGCAGTGAACATTCATGCTTTTAATATAGCTGTCCCCAACCTTTTTGGCACCAGAGACTGGTTTCGTGGAAGACCATTTTTCCACAGACCTGTTGTGTTTCCATAACAGGTCAATCAGAGACTATCTGAACAAAGACTGGAGTCATGCCTGGGAAAACTGGTCAACAAAACATCGTGGGGTAGTTATTTTTAGCGAATGTACTTTATTGAAGTATTAGAGTGAAATTAAATTAGCAATAATGCATCTGAAATATTTATATAGTTTAAATACTACTTCAAAATGTTAATTTTATTCATGATTGTATATAATATGCATTGGTTATTTATATGTTAAGATTTGAGTTAGTTTAGTGTTTATTCCCCTATAGTTCTCTCTGTGATTCTTCAAAGAGTTGTTCTATCCTGGCCTGGCTAATTTGCTGATTCTCTTTAACCATATGGAGACCTGACTATGGGGCTACTACAGAAGTCATATAAGAAGTCTGTCTGGGATCACACATATAGAGCACTTAGTTCAGGGCCACACACAGAGAACTCTTTGAGAAAGAATGATAATGGCTTTTACTAAATTAGCAATTTATAGCCAGCATGCTGGGCACTGCTCTTTTCTCTTGATTGTGGTAATATTTCAAACCAACCCACTGTAATATATGCAAGTGTCAAATTATGGACCTGTGTCCAGATTTTTCCAAGCTTATGTGAGACCTAATTTGAAGTGTACATTAAAGTATGGAGTTTACTAATTGTCAGCTTTAAGAAAGATGTGTTTTTTAAGTACAAGGTGAGCAGAAATTATAGAGAGGGAGACGTCCATAGTGAAAAAATTCCTGTGCCTGGTTAATAATCTAGTTATCACTCTATTCTAGATAAAGTTATATTCTCATACTGGATTCTCCGCACATGAATTTTCAGCCCTAAAAAATTATATTTTATTCACTTACAAGAAAGCAGATAGTATTCTGTTACATGAAATACTAGACAACACAAGAATCACATATGCTTCCATGTAGGTCGTCTGCTTTAGTGATTTTGTTTTCTAACATCTACTACTTTTAGGATGTTATTTTACTCATGATTATTATTATTTTAGATATCTCTTTTTAAGAGACATTTTTTCTCTATTGGACTACTTCTCGTAAGTGAAATTTGTGTTTCATTCTTTGTCTCAGGTTTTGTCCCTCAGGCACACTTTGTCCATTTTAGGGGTGCTCACTAGTTTATCCTTGCTCTTTCTCTATGAGTTGATACTGTTTCAGAGAAGAAACCATTTCTTCCACTTTTGTGTACCCCAAAGCTCCAAATTTGTTTTTATTAATTTCCAATTGACATCAAACCAAGAAACATACAATAAGTGAAAACTGGATTTCATAGAGCCAACACATTGAATCCTAAAGTGACACAGCATTAACAATAGGAGGCATAATAGATAAGTGTTAATGGTCATACTTTTCCTGCAATATTAATAGGCCTTTAATCTTGTCATTGTCAAGGGCTGTGTGCCCTTTCTAAGGTGAATTAAGCCTTTTTCTCTATCCCAGGATTTGACTAAAAATTTAATAATTTATATAATACAACCCTATTATAACAAAGCTCATTATTCAAGTCAAGTCTACTAATATATATAAAGTGCTCATTTTCCACTGGAACTATGCAAGGTGCTCTGAGGACACAAATTAAAAGTAGAAGACAAAAACGTCACAATTTGGGGGATTTTTTAAATGCATCTAGATACATGGTAGCACAAAGATTCCCCCTTCACATATTATAATCACATATTGCAAAAATCTGAAACGACATGTAAAGCTTGTTGTCTAATGGAGGAGATAATTTAATATTGAATGCTTTTTTCTCAACTGGTGACCTGTTCATGTGACATGAATACCAGACGAACAGCACTTGGCTGATTTTAGGGTTCAGGAACACATTGCTGGCTGTGTGAGGCCACATCTGAGGCTTGGGAGAGAGTCTGTGTAAATGAAGTTGTAGAAGAGTTTCCGAGAACAAGATAATAGGAACAAAATGGATATAGATATGTGAGGATGCAGAACCCTAATTGTTTGATATAGGAGGAGGGTAGAATGGTTGTAGATGAAGATAGAAGCTGCGAATTACTTGTATTCATCGAATTTAGACTATCAATGAGAGAGAAGATGAACTAGGCTTTGCTGGGGTAAAACTTCCCAATATCAGTTACTTAACCTAACACAAGTTGATTTCTTGATTACATAAAATCTGCTCGATACCAAGGCAAATCACCAGCATGATTATCTTCCATTAAATGACACCACAATCTAGGATGCTTTGGTAATGTGCTTGCGCCATCTCAACCCAACACCTTCTTGGTTGCCATAGTGATAGACGAAGGAAACTGGAGAATCAGACAATGCTGCATCTTTAATATATTTCTCTGACTATACAACCTTATCTAGATTTCTTTATATTTAGTAATTTATGTAGCCTACATATGGAATGTAAGAAAGGCAAGCAGCTAAATGATGGTATGACTTGATTAGGCTTACTAATCTCTCTGTTTAAAATGTTTTTATTTCTAATCACAACATTTGAAATTTGCTTCTTGACACAAATAATGAGCTGTCTTTATTTCATAAAGTAAAACCCCAGGTTGGGACACAAGCATATCAAAAGCCTTGGGGTGGATAAAATTCTAGGATGATCTTGCTCCTTTCATGGGAGTGTGAGTTGCAGACAGGGTATTGAAGTCTTGAACAAGAGAAAGAGAGGACAGTAAAAGGGGAGAATATGGTAGACGTCTTAGTCAGTTAGGGCTACTGTAACAAAGTACCACAAACTGGGTGGCTTATACCACAGAAAGTTATTGTCTCACAATTCTGGAGGCTGGACATCTACAACCAAGGTATTGGCAAGGGCCGTGAGGAAGGGATCTTTCCTTAGCTTGTAGATGGCCATCTTCTCCCTCAATGTCTTTAGGTCATCTCCCTGCATTTGTGTCTGTGTCCAAATTTCCCTTTTTTATATAATATTGTACTAGGGCCCACCCTACTGACCTCATCTTAATTTGATCACCTCAATAAATACCTTATTTCCAAATAAGGTCACATTTTGAAGTACTGAGGGTTAAGACTCCAATATATCATTTTTTTTTTAAGGTGACAACATTTCAGCTTAAAATAGTGGGTTTTGATGTAAAAACAGTCTATTCCTAGAATAAAAATACAATATATTCAAGGGTACCAATCATCCTTTTGGATGAATTAATTTTCACAAAGGTTTATTCTTCATTTGACAGGAAACCCAAAAGAATCTGGTTACATTATTTGGCATTTTCTTCCAGAGTGAGAAAGCAATATGGAACCTGGCTGAATGTCAAAGGTCACCAGGCAGTGTGAGTCTGTTTTTCAGGAGCCTCAAGTCTGGGGTCAGACCAACTGGTGTTGAGGCTTGCAAGGATGTGTATTTATTGAGTGACCTTAAGGAAAATAAGTTCCAGAGCCTGTTTCTGAATCTGTGAGTGAGAATAAAATAAAACTTACCCTAAGGTTGCCATAAGATTTAAATTCACTCCTCTTTTCCAAAACATTTAAAAGATTTCCTAGCACAGCATAAATGTAAACTATTTGTATTACTATTATCCATGTTTTTCTGTTGAACTATATGTTTGAATTTATGGCTTAGCCTCAAATATGAACAAAGGAGAACCATACAGCATCAAAGAGTAATTTCAAAATAGTTTCCAAAAACCATGGATGTACTAGGTTATGGCTCATAACCAAATATGGCTCAAGCAATATTTCTAAAAATCCTTCTTATTTTCTTACTTATTTTTCTCTCCTTCTGCTACTTTTCTGCTGTTTCTCAATTCAAAATCTCTGAAGTTCTTTCCCAAACCCACCTTTCCTCCTTCAATGCAAAACCCAAGTGGCAGAGCTCTGACCAGGCAGTGTAAGGAAAGAAACACACTCAGCCGGCAAGGCCAGTCAGGCCCTCGTTGGTGGATAAGTAAAGAGAACAATAGTGGAATATTCATATATTAACAACAATTGTGTTGCCACAATGGTTATTAGCAGTGACAAGCCCAGTGCACTGCATGTGTGTGACCTACACAGTGCTAGGTGTGAATAGCATTCTGACTCTGACTTACCCCAGAGTTACTGCCATGACACAAGGAGTGGCAATGCTGTCCTGCAAATAGCTGGCCCACTTTTGGCTTTTCTGTGAACATGAGATGATTTTTCCTATCAAAAGGGCTTTAAAATGTCCCATTAGCTGTTCCAGACATTGCCAAAAAGACCCCGACCCCTTGGACCACACAGTCATCTAAGAGAACTTCGATGGTTTAGAATGAAAGGGCGTTGCTCAGAGACAGTAGACAGAGCCCTCGGCAGGATGCATAGGATGCAAAACATGACCCTGCCATTCCTGGTTTAGAACACAAAAGCAGAGACCATTTGTGACCAGAATGGAGGACCTTGGAGAAGAAAATAGACTTTCTATCCCAGACTAGTCCGCATGGGAGAGCACCTGGCCAGGACGTACAGACTGAACTCCCTGTGGAGCCAAAAGAGAGGCAGGTTCCCAAGCCAAATTCTAGTAACACAGGACAAAAATGTACAGATGAGAGAGCAAGAAAGAGAAGAGAGAGGTAGGGGTGGGGGCGGGGGGAATACAGAAAGGTTATTGACAATAATCCATTTTATAATTTATTTTTGTTTGGTTTATTTGGTAAAAACAAAATCACATCATTACATAATAATAAAAATATAATTCAGAAGTTTAAAAAGTGTGTTAGTCTGATATTTTTCCCCTAGAGGAGAGAAAGTTGGATTATTGAACTTTCTAGGTTAAAACCAGATCCCCAAGACCGTGTATCATTTCATTAATAGGAAAAATGCCAGAATGTGATACCAGAACCCTCTCCGGCTTCTCTGATTTCATTGAACATTTTGTTAGTACCTCATTTACACCCAGGAGAGTGGAACCATCTTCATGGTCATACTTTTTATACTTGAAAAATGTACAAGTTTTGACTTAAGTGAAAAACTGAAAAATATAACTTTTAATTTTCAAGAGCAGTTTTCAGAAATTGCTGATGGCAAGCCTATAATAATGGTGTTAACACTAAAAAAGCCAAAAGCAGAATGTTTTAAGATACTGTATGGGTTTATGTCTTGCTTTAAGAGATGGTAAAAACCACCATTCAATGATAAAAACCACTTAAATGATTTAAAAAATCTTGAAATAACTTCTGCAATAATAATAATTTGTTATATATATTCCTATTATAATGAGCATAAAACAAAATTTATAAGACAGTTACAAATCTAGCATTGCTTTAAGGGATTGAAAATTCAAGTTGCTAGTATTTCAACAGAATAAGCATTCTACCAACTAAAATTAAGAAAATATAAAAGAACTTAAGACAAGTCTTTCTTAAGACTTAAGAAAAATTATCAAGTTGGCATCACTGTCAATAAAATGCAAATTACGTGAAAATTTTCATCATAACCATGTAATTAGAGATTTTGCAAAATGAGGACACAAAAAGGAAATTTGATAGGATATATATGTATGTATATTTTATTATGCATTGAAATATTATCAACATTTTATTAGAATATATTTACATAAATAATTAAACTCAGTCGGGAGGTTTTGAACAGTAGCAGAATCCTGCTGTTTAAAAAGTCATTATTTTAGGGGACTGTGACTCTGCATGCAAATCCTTATCTGTATAAGAGTGTATGTATGTGTTTGTACATTGTATGACAATTTTCAAATAAAAACTGTAATTTCTCTAATATTCAAATGTTAGACATTTACTTGTTCTAACTAAAAAAGCATAGCTTCAAAAAAGTAGCAAAAATCTCATTACAGTAAAATTCATGGAAATTTTAAATGGTTTGTATTACTAGAACTTTGTTTCACTAAATTAATGTCCACTCAACTTTGCAGATCTCTGAGTGAAAGCCCCTAATAACGTGCAGGAATAGACAGAGATAAAAAATTGTCATACATATATCTCCCTTCCCCTCTTCCCCTCTTTTTTTTTTTTTTTTTTACAACTTTTGACATGGTTTGATTTGCTCGTTTAGGGTTTTTTTTTGCTGGATAGTTTGTCAGTTTAGCTTTCTTTGATGAGTTTTGTTTGCTTGTTGGCTTTATTTTCACTGGAATAAACAATGGGAATTGAAATGGAATAGCTACCTTATGTCATAATCAAACATTACAAAATGCTTTATTTAGTTCTCCGTATAATTCAAGTGATATTTGTCACTTTCTAGTGGGATTGTGAATAGAACTTTTTAGGAATTGAGATGGGTTTGAAGTCAATTTAACTTGAGTTTTATTTTTTAATAATATGACATATCATCATTAACTCTAGTCACCATGCTGTAGAATAGATCTCTTGAACTTATTCCTCCTGTCTAACTTCAATTATATATCGTTTAACTGACATCTCCCCATCCTGTGGATATTGTCTTCTCACTGCAAAAATAATAACTATGTGAACAAATGCATTCGTTAATTAGCTAGATTTAACTATTCCACAATGTATATACAGTTGAAGATGTCTTGTACAACATAAATACATGCGATTTTATCTGTCAATTAAAAAATAAATAAATACAAAGAACTTGAATTTTAAAAGACATCTGGTTACTATGAACACAATACCAGACATAAAGGAAGGTCTTAATAAATGTTAGCTTCCCTCTCATCTCCTACACGACCATGGCTGGAGAAAATAACATTATGAACTGAAAAACTAAAATGACAGTGACTTCAAGGAACAAGCAAGTTGTGCATTTGATAATGTAGATTTTAGGGAAGGGTGTAATAATTTAATGCATTTTCATGTCAGCCTAAAGTGACTTTTTTTCTTTTACAGAGAACTACAACAATTTTAATTAAGCAATGACTCATATGTACACCATTGATGTTAATTGTTTTTACATACTTCATGATTAAGGTTCATATTATCGTATCTTGTTTCTAGCTTTGGTTGCAATTTCTTCAAGTCCCGGAGCCTAATTTTATACCCGTATCTTTGCCACAAGGTAAAGATGCAGATAGTACTCCACAAATCTCCATGGATGATGCTGATGGTGTGTCCCCAAGAAGCTTGTTTTGCCTTATTACCATTCTAGGTGCTATAATTCTTTTTCTGTTCATCTTACACTTAGTTTTCAATTATTTTAAGCAGAATTTATCCTTGAAATTAAAAATATCTGGGGACATGTGTGAGCTTAGCTTCCATTCCAAGCTATAAGAGAGCGAGGCAGAGTTCAGCTATATTTTAATGACATTTTATGTTAAAAAGATGGTTAGGGAAAATGTCAGAAGGCAATTTTTAGCCTAATCATGAATGGTCCTTAGTCAGAATCCTACCTCCCACAGCATGTTAATATTAGGTAGATGGAACAGAAAACTCAAAGACAGACAGACCTGGACCTCATTAGGGAACAAAAGCAAGAGGAACTGATGTCAGTGGCAGACTGTGGGATGTGGGATGAGAGAGTGAATGAAAATGAAGCAGAGGGAAATGTTGAGGAAAAGGGCACCCAAGAGAGGTCCCTCAGCAGGGCCAGTGCTAGCAAAATGGAGAAGGCGCCTTGATTTCTGCTGTCTCCCAAGTGTGTTGATGGACTTAATATTCTCCGGGTTTCACGAAATAGAGGTCAATGTCAATTAAAGAACATTTAACTAGAGATAATAAAGGGGTTGGTAATAATATTAAATAGGTTGAGAATTTGTTTCTTTTTCTAGGTGCATGGGCAGAATCATTTTTAACCATCTCCTATCTTTAAGCTTTGGAATGTAATGAAAGTGTAATTTGTTAATGTTTGGGAAGGTTAGAATGGTGAAGTGAATTACTCACTTTCCCCTCTAAACGCAGGATAAAACTTTTTCTCTCTGCTCGCATAAGGTCATGTCTCCTGCCTGCCATGTCTTTCTTCTGAATCTCAGTTCAAATGCCATATCTAGCCTGGATGACCTTTTAGTCCACACAGAGAATGTTGAGGAGCCCACTCTTCTTATTCGTATGATTGTACATGTCTCTGTTATGATCTTTATAAACCAGCACTAGAGTTGGAGTTATTTTTGTGTTTTCTTTCCATGGGAGGCCCAGTAAGGCAGGAATCACATATTGCTTGTTCAAACTTCCCAGAGGTTAGTGTGAGTGCATAAATTAACTAAGAGTTTAAGAAATATACCCAAAACAGAAGAGCAAGAAGGGCAAGGTCTCAAACACAAAGAGGCCTCATAAAACTCAGATCCACTAGAGGAACAGCTTCATTTTAGCGACTCCGTTGTCCACTGAGTAGCCCAGTAAATCCTGAAGTTGTGATTTCCCCTCCCTCAGCCTCTTCTTTCCCCGAATTCCTAGGGTCTGAAAGGAAACTGAAGTTTGCAATCAGAAAGTCTAGATTTATGACGAGGGCAGTGAATACAGATATTTTGGGTTGTCCTTTGCTGAGGAGAGAGGTGGACTTAGGCATAGAGAAAATCCACCCTTTTTTCTGAATCTGTTCTCTCATGAGTCCCTTTTCTCAACATAACCTTTTCTGGTTTCTCTGGCCTCCACCTTAAGGACCCCCTTCATGTTTATGCTCACAGCCCAAGGCAGAATATCATAAAATCGATGTGGGTTGAATTATGAATAGACAACTCAAGCCACAAATGAAACACATGATAGCAAATAAAAACCAAATACTTGGTAAAACAAAGGTTTTTGAGGCACAGATGGAACAAATTTTAAATAACAATTAATTACATGTCAGTATGTGGAAGAATTGGATGACCTTATAGGTATTTATATAATACAATGTTCCTATGATTTCTCAAACAAGAGCAAAATGTTCTTTATTCTTTATACACATCAACCACCTTTGGCTTCTTCTGCATTAAAGTGTATGACAAATGCTTGTATCATCTCAACAGTTAGATGAGGTTTTGCCAAAATCCACAGTGTTTTCTATTCTCAGTGTTCCTTCATCATGAACTTCCAGAGCTATAGGAAAATGACTTTTTAAGGTTATGTTTTTAGAAAACATTGAAAATGTACTCAAAAAACGATATAATCACTGGGTGTACTGCTTCTTGGTTGGCGGTACAGTGGTGAAGTTACCGATTCTGTTAAATAGGACCCCGAGAATTTGCTCCTTTTTGGGTCCTAAATTTAATAAATATTCAAATATTATTAATTGTCTAGACAAAAAAGACTATTTACTCTATGGTTCTATTTACATGTTGTTCTAGGAAAGGCAAAACTGCAGAGAGAGAAAGCAAAACAGTGGTCCCCAAAGGGCAAGGAGTGGGGGAAGGGATTGACTGCAGAGTGACAAGAAGGGACTGTATTAGCCAGGGTTCTCTAAAGGGATGGAACTAAGAGGATAGATGAATATATGAAGGGAAGTTTAGTAGGAGAATTGACTCATGGGATTACAAGGCGAAGTCCCACAATAGGCCGTCTGTAAGCTGAGGAGCAAGGAAGCCAGTCCGAGTTTCAAAACCTCAAAAGTAGGGAAACTGACAGTTCAGCCTTCAGTCTGTGGCCAAAGACAGGAGAACCCCTGGCAAACCACTGGTGTAAGTCCAAGAGTCCTGAAGCTGAAGAACTTGGAGTCTGATGTTCGAGGGCAGGAACCATCCAGCACTGGAGAAAGATGGAGGCCACAAGACTCAGCAAGTCTGCTCTTTCCATTTCTGCCTTCATTCTGGCAGCTGATTGGGTGGTGCTCACTCAGATGGAGGGTGGGTCTGCCTCTCCCAGTCCACTCACTCAAATGTTAAACTCCTTTGGCGACACCCTCACAAACATACCCAGGAACAATACTTTGCATCCTTCAATCCAACCATGACACTTAATATGAACCATTACAGGGACTGTGGGGTGATGGAAAAGCTCAATGTCACGATTTCGGTGCTGGTTCAATGGCTATGAACCTTTGTAAAATTCATCAAATTGCAAATTGAAATTGGGAGCTCTCATTGTTGGTCAATTATACCTCAGTGAAGCTGATAAAATGAACTTGCCAAGTTGTATGCATTATAAACTAGTATTCTTCTAAATTATCACTGATCTTTTCTTATATTTCAGAGTATGTTCTGAAGAAATGTAGAAAATTGAAATGTCTCTCACTCTATCACAGACAATATTATGGGTTACAATTTGGCTAAAATAAACCACATTTTATAGATTCAGTAACTGAGAGCAGTGGGATAAGAATTTATGGCATTATTAGTGAATTACCCTTGGGGGTTACTGACTTTCAAAGCTTTGCTTATTGCATTGATTAATTAATTTTTGTTCAATCATGTTGTGAGTTTGTGTGTATGTGTGTGTGTGTGTGTATGCACCTGCTTAAGCATTGTGGTGTAGTAGAAAAAACATCAAAACTAGAGTGCCAATTCCATCACTTATTAGCTATATGACTTTGGACAAATCACTTAATATCCCTGAGCCTCTTCTGAAAATGAGTATAATACAATTATTTTTAAAATCCTTATACCCAATATTTGTGGGAGGTTCAAGTAATATTGTTACTTTTAGGATCAAAAGTAGTCAGGAAGTGCACCAAGTCCTCTGAGTGTTTATGGCCTTGGCACAGAATAAGCTGTGGGAACCTTTGGATGCGTATTGACTGCCAGCACTCATTAGAACAAATGTGGGGTTACACCACTGCGGTGACATTGGTGTTGTTCTCACAGGCAGTGACACATTTCAATAATGTCTGTTACGACTTCCGGTGAATCTCCATGAAGTTATCGCTCTATCAGTCCTGTCCTTTACTGAAGAACAATCAGCATTATGAAAGATTATTGAAAATGTGCCAGTTTTGAATTCATTCACAGAATTACCAATGGAAAAATTTTTATTTCTCAGAGATTAATTCTTCAATGTGTGGAATTAATACAAATATAAGCATAACTTTGAATACACATATTTCTATTTCTCAACATAAAACTGCAATATCTTTGGTGTTTAGCCCTGTCTTCTTCTCATTTTAAATGTCCCATGGTTCAGATAACTTCTGAACGTGCCATTTATCGTCATTGCACTGCTTTTTGAGCCAGAATTCCCTTTCTCACATGGTTTTCTGGAGGATGAAAGCTGCTCAACATACAAGCCCCAACACTCATAAACTTCCTTCACTAAGCTTCCTCTGGTGTGGGTAATCATAATGACTCTGCGTGTCTGTTTATTCTCAGGTGCTTATTTATACCTTTATTTACAGCACTTTTCTTGTTTACCCGTGTCTTATGCTTAGAAACACTGCCTTCTCAGGCCGGGCGCGGTGGCTCACGCCTGTAATCCCAGCACTTTGGGAGGCCGAGGCGGGCGGATCACAAGGTCAGGAGATCGAGACCACGGTGAAACCTCGTCTCTACTAAAAATACAAAAAATTAGCCGGGCGCGGTTGTGGGCGCCTGTAGTCCCAGCTACTCGGGAGGCTGAGGCAGGAGAATGCCGGGAACCCGGGAGGCGGAGCTTGCAGTGAGCTGAGATCCGGCCACTGCACTCCAGCCTGGGCGACAGAGCGAGACTCCGTCTCAAAAAAAAAAAAAAAAAAAAAAAAAAAAAAAAAAGAAACACTGCCTTCTCGTCCATAGGCAAAATTTACCACAGTTTGCATTCTCATTAAGCACTTTACATGGATTCCCCATCGAGTCCTCTATGTGACCCCCGGAGGAAGACAGCACCACCACCTCTGTTTCGTACAGAAGGGAAGTGGAGCTAATAGATGTTAAGTATGTTGTCAGTGTCACTCAGATGGTAACTGAGGAAAGGAAGATGCAAAGGATGAATCCAGAGAGTCCCTTTAACACATCGCTGTGTTTAAATATCTGTGCTTGCAGGTGGACTTTAATCCCTCAGCGGGTAAAAGGAATGCCTCTTCCTTAGGTCTTAAGTGCTTGGCACAAGACTTTGCACATAATAAACTCTTGATAAGTATTTGTTGAATAACTGAATGGAAATACATATTTGCAGACTATGACAGCCAAAATTTACTACTTTTAATCAGTGGAGAATATATATGTATAGCATAGCAACAATAGATAATTAGTTTTATAGGAAAATAAAATTTAGAAATTTTCAAAGGAAGCATGGTGAAATGTAAATGTAAAAGAAATTCACTTTCGGCCAAGTGCAGTGACTCCTGCCTGTAACCCCAGCACTTTGGACAGCTAAGGCAGGAAGATCACCTGAGGTCAGGAGTTCAAGACCAGCCTGGCCAACACGGTGAAACCCCGTCTCTACTAAAAATACAAAAATTAGCCAGGCATGGTGACGTGTGCCTATAATCTCAGCTACTCGGTAGTCTGAGGCGGGAGAATCGCTTGAACCCAGGAGGTGGAGGTTGCTGTGAGCCGAGATCACGCCATTGCACTCCAGCCTGGGCAACCAGACTGAAACTCCATCTCAAACAACAACAACAACATCAACAACAACAACAACAAAATCACTCTCACAATAAACTAAAAATGAAGGAAATCAGCAACTTAAAATTTTTTCTTAAAAATCAGAAGTCAGACTACATTGGGAGAATATCTTCTCATAAACACGTGGCTTTGTAAACCAAAGTAGTATACCTTAGTGTTTAAGAATATAGATTCTGAAGTCAAACTGACTGACTTTAAGTACCAGCTCTGCAAATTATATGAATCTGAGAAGGATACTTAACACCTTTGGGCCTCACTATCCTTATCTGTAAAATGGGGTGATGAGAGGGCTTTCTTCGTAGCGTAATTGTGAAGACTGAATTGATATTCAGAATGCATTCATGTCATTGACTGGCACAGAATGTATAAATGGTTGCAAAACAAGCAATTCTTGTGTTTTCAGAAAGAACAGATGGAATCTGATGTTTGTTGATGGTCATGAAAGTTCTCAGTACATCACATATGTTTGAGCTATGCCATTTTCACGACTCTGAGGCAAAGTGCAAGCCCCTCTTGACAGATGATGAAACCACTGAGCAAGAAGGCAGTGCTTTGCCCAGGACTAAGTTCCATGCAGAGCTAAAGTGAGGCCCAGCTTCATACAATCACCTGACACTAGTCTAATTAGCTGTAAGCTTCTTGATGTTAGAAACCTGACATTTTTTGACTTCCACACTACACATCACATAGTGCTTCAAAAACTGTAATAACTAATAACAATTGAAAGAACATATATGGATTGAGTACTTAAAACTTCTTTCAAATGTACTCTGATAACTATAATACTTCAGGATAAATCTAATGATAGAAATAAATTTGAGATAAATGCTAATGGAATGAGAATTAAGAAGTGCTTTTAGAAATTCAGAGATGATTTTTTTACACACTGTCTTAATACTAGATAAATTTCCTAATAACTTTCTTCAAGATCTATTTTCTTCTTTCCATTCATTACATAAAATTTCTTTTCTTATAGCTTTCCAGGATGGTTGTTACTGGTTTACAGCATTTTCAATGTTTCTTCATAAAAACATAGATCAAAAGAAGTGTTAATTATATTGAAGTGGCTACACTGTCTGGGGTATATACCCTGAAGTTTGTGATGGACACACGGGAGGAGCTTAGGAGTGGAAGTTTAATAGGCAGAAGAGAAACAGCTCTTTCAATAGAGAGGGGGGCCTCAAAGAGGAAAAGACTGGCTGGGAGTGAATGGGCTGGATTTTATAGCCCGGTTTGAGGAGGCAGTGTCCGATTCACGTAGGGCTCACAGATTAGTTGGATCAGGTATGATGTTTACATAGTGTGAGGGGAAGGCTGGTGGCCCCGCTCTAATCTTATTTTGCAAATGGGCTTTCCAGTTGATTGGCGCCATCTTGTCTGCTCCTTACTGTACAGGTAGCTGACAAAGGGAAGGAAGATGGAGCCACCATCTTGAACATGTCTAGTCCTCTGTTCCTGCCGGCATTCACCATGCAAGCTCCCATCTTGCTTGACTCTGTCTTCAGCTCAACTTTACAGGCTGCTCTTTGTTAGACGATGATTTGGGACTGCTTTACATTAAAGAGAAAAGCCTTACAGAGGACCCCCACACCCTTACTCTCTGCCTAAGTGATCTCTTCTTAACTCCTGTATCAACATGGCATTAGGGCAAATGTGATTGCAGTGACTGAACCGTCAAAGTTGATGTGGCTCAATTTAAACAACTACTGGTGGAAGTGATTCCTAAAAATCATAGCTTTCTCTGAGTTAAGAATTACAATTTCTTTCTCATCTATTAATGTATTAAACAAAGTATTTGACCAATGAGCATGATGTATATCAGTGTATATTTTGTACAAGGCAAACCATTCTATTCTTGTTTCAGCAGCTCTGTCTCTGCAGAGGTCTTTAGGTTTAGTATAAGCTTTCTCCAACTTCAAATTATTAGTACTAATTCCTCCAACTTCACATATTCTAGGTTTAATTCCTTGTCAACATTTAAATTGTTCTATAACAATTCTGGCAAAAAGTAACCCTGTACTTATGTACAGAGTTTGATGTTGTATTGAATTTCAGCTATTGATTTCATTCAATATGTTCTAGTGTCCTTTTCCACCTTAAAGATCATGCTGAGAACATAACATGATATTCTAAGTATGCACCTAAGGCTTCACAAGTAGGGAGTGTCAATCACATATTTTGCTCTAGATAATACATTTCTATAAACATACCCTTACTAATGAATATTAGGTCTGAATAGCCTATAGTAGACATGTTACATTGTCAGTGCTATAATCCATTTTTGTCTTAATAACCTCACCCTGCTACAAGACACAGCTAAAAGAACCAGTGATATATTAGAGTCACCACTTCCAGCTATGAGAGGAGAATTGATCTCACTTTTTAAGCTTGGTATCTCTTATTCCTAGTGGGTATTTTTCTCTCTGTTTACTCCTATGTACCCGCAAGTACCCAATAACAACTTATTCTCAATTATCCCACTCTATAATTTCCTGGCCCGGTAACTCACCTCTGTAGGCCCTGATTTGCACCCTTGTACCTTACAGGAAATGGGACTCCCACTAACTCCTTCAGCTGGGGCTCTAACATCCTGTCTATCCTTTGCTAATCTCTTTCTCCATGTGGGCAGGAGTATGAACTTTACGGAAGACCCTAATAGGATCCTAGTTCATACCACTGGGAGTCAATAAACAAAAAAAATCTTGTTCCTGCCTGAATAATCCATCTCATCAACTTAATCAGCCCGCTTGGATAGTGACAGTGTCACAACAGGACACATCTTCTGAGGTCTAGTGGATATTGCAAATCTCTATGAGTAATTTAGTGCCCCAGAATGAATCACCTAACTCCTGAGTTCCCATCTTATCTCTTCTTCTGGTTATTTTTTCATTTTGTGTACTTGCTCATTAATATCTTAACTCATTGGACAATAGCCTATATGACTACATAAGCCTCTTCAAATAGAGGCATTTTTTTTCCTTAGTAAGGTCATATGCTAGGCTATCTTCAGAATTTCATTTTGAGAGCCTCCCATCATTCTTGAATCATTTTCCCTTTTAAAGTCTCCTGCTGTTGGAATATACCTACATTTGTTCTTTGAAGTTTAGAGAGACTTTAAATTTTTTCATTCCATTTGATTCAAACAAAGTTACTATTGACATGAAAATGAACAATACATTATCCTTTGAAAACTCATGACCCAGTTAGGTTAGGTAATGTTTTACAAGATAAATTGGTAAAGGCTCTAATAGATGGTCTTAGCAAATATTTAAGGGCACAGAGGAGAGACTAGAACGATCTGGAGAAGTTCTGAAATACGAGTAGGGATTTTCCCAGTAC
Source organism: Papio anubis (assembly GCF_008728515.1). Taxonomy (NCBI): domain Eukaryota; kingdom Metazoa; phylum Chordata; class Mammalia; order Primates; family Cercopithecidae; genus Papio; species Papio anubis. Next base: position 86,313,978 of record NC_044990.1, on the reverse strand, counting down.
ATGAAAATGATAGAGCATTTCTGACAAATGGTAGCAGCATATGTACAGGCACTGTTGTGTGAAACAGCATATGTGTCCAGAGAGCAAGAGAGACATCGCTATGGCTGAATGATGGTGTATGACAGGGGAGTGATTAGATAAAAACAGCAGGAGTAAGATTATGAAGAATATCGGTCAGGTTTCCTACTAGAATATGAATCTCATCATGTATTAAGAAGTATTCACATAAGATGATTCAACAAAGAAATGCTAAAATTTATGTTCTTAAAAATAACTCTAAAATATTAATATTAGTTTGGTTAATGCAAATTTTCACTTCCATATTAGTCTTTTCTACACTGCCATAAAAAACTGCAATTTATAAAGACACTATAATTTATAAAGAAAAGAGATTTAATTGACTTACAGTTCTGCATGGCTGGGAAGGCTTCGGAGAATTTATAGTCATGGTGGAAGGGGAAGCAGGCACATCTTATGTGGCAGCAGGCAAGAGGGAGCCTCTGAAGGAGGAACTGTCAAACACTTACTTAGAAGACCATCAGATCTCATGAGAACTCACTCACTATCACGAGAACAGCATGGGAGAAACTGCCCCTATGATTCACTCACCTCTCACCTGGTCCCTCCCTCGACATGTGGGGATTATGGGGATTACAATTTGAGATGAGATGTGAGTGGGGTCACAGAGCCAAACTATATCAACTTCTGTAGGATTGACCCAACTCTTTTAGGTAAGAACTTAAACTCATGGAAGAGGTTGTCAGGTTCACATATGTTCATGTATGTTGGGTATCACAGTTTACATAGTCAATGAGTTCTAGGCACTTATGATTTCCTACCTCTTCTTGAATATTCCCATAGTTACATTCCAGGTTTAGCCTTGAGTAGCATTTTGATGGACAGCAAGTGAAATTGCATTTTACAACTTATTTTGAAACCATGGGGAGAAATAAGGTTGAACATTTTCTCAACTTTCTAAGAAGTTCCTAAATTATCGCAGCATAATTTTCTGTGTTCCTTATATCCTACACAAGATATGTTGTTTGTAAGATTTGAAGTCAGGGGCTCATTTGTTCATGATTGTACCACAAAGAGCTTTCACGGGCCTAGAACCGAGTAGACATTCAATAATATTTACTAAATGAATGGAACAAACAACAACAACAAGCAGTCTAATTGAACCATGCTACATCCTTGGCAGGGAGTTGGTGAGAGGTTAGATATGGAATTGTAAAACCAATATAAGATTCGAATAAGATTGTGTCAAGCTGGCATGTGGTGGAGGCCCGAGTCATACTCAGCACCTGATCTTGAGACATGCAGCTCATCTTTCTTGCATGTATTGTCAGAAACAAAAGGAATCTGCATTTCAGGTAGAGAATTTCTCTAAATATATAAACCAATTTAAAGATGAAACACATGTTTAAAGATTTAAAACTTTTTAATAAAAAGCAACTTTCTACTTGTGTTTTTTATCTCCTTTATTCTTGGATATTTTTCATTTGTGTACAAACATATATCTTCTCGATCTCCTTGAATAATGGAATGCATAAACATCTGCAGTGACTGAGGCTATAAAATGAAAATATAATGTGACTGTAAATGAATTGTACAGTTCATCTACATAGTTCATGTACACGGGCATAGCACAGCGCAGAAAGACAGATGTATTTACCTGTTGCTGGATGTCTACTTTTTGTGAGTCATATCCATCTTTAAAACACTTAATGTTTCATCTCCTCCTCTTTTGTTCATATACAGGACTCAATATGAATTTAGCAGCTTGTATTTGCCATAAGCTATGCCTGGGGTTGAATGAAGTTCATTTTCTTCTTATGCATATGTTTTACTTCTTCAAATGTGGATCTCCCACAGGACCCATCAACTTAGCTCATCATAATTGTTACACAGTATTTTTTATTGGCTGATCTGCTATAGAGCAAAAGAAAACGTGTAGGGAATGGAAAAATTAAGCTTGAATTCATTCTTTCCATTGTAGTTATAGCACTGTGTCAACTCAAGTGCAGTCTCTCCACTCACCTTGTACAAAAGGAGTGAAGCGGCTGCATGTCATACACAGCTTAGGAACTCAGACAAATGTATCACTAGAAAAGCACTGAAAAGGATATGTAGGCTTCTCTGACATTTTAATTATGAGAAACAGATTGAGAGAACTTACAGTGACATACTGCAACCAGAGATATCAAAGTTAGGGTAAGAACACTGGTGTGGTCTTTCTGCAATTGTTTGTAAAGGTTAGTGTTTAAATAAGCATTATAACATGCAGAGCATATGTTTTCTGTGGCATCTACTATCAGAGTAGTAATTCATCACATGACTTCAAGCATTAGTAATTCTAACAGCCATTCTTTAGGTACTTTTCATATACAGATGCTTTATGTTAGTATCTGGCCTAATCTTCATGGCACATTCATATGATAGATAGTATCAACCATATTTTATAGATAAAGGCAATGGAAAGTTAGTCCCTTTAACCCTGGCCATCCTACAATTAATCATAGCATTAAAATCCTAACCCAAATTTTATTGGATGAAAAGTTCCACGCTTTAACAACTAAGCTACACTCTGCAGTCAGGCTTAGCTTTGAAATAAATTGATATGACTAGTCCATGTCTAAGGTTCCTCCCAACTACAATAATCAATGATTTGATTCTAAGTTTGTATCTTAAAAAGAATCATGACCTAACTCTAAGTTTAAGATACTGACAATCCAGTTTTCTTGAAAGTTTTACTTTTTTCCCGTGAGAAAACTACAGAGAACTGGTCTCAAAGCTTTGCATGCCATTTTAGAAATCTCCTTGGGGTCAGCGTGGTGGCTCATGCCTGTAATCCTAGCACTTTGGGTGGCTGAAGCAGGCAGATCATCTGAGGTCAGGAGTTCGAGACCAGCCTGGCCAACATGGAGAAACTCCATCTCTAATAAAAATACAAAAATTAGCCAGGCGTAGTGGGGGGTGCCTGTAATCCCAGCTGCTCGGGAGGCTGAGGCAGGAGAATTACTTGAACCCAGGAGGTGGAGCTTGCAGTGAGCCGAGATCACGTCACTGTGCTCCAGCCTGGGCAACAGGGTAAGACTGTCTCAAAAACAAAACAAAACAAAACAAAAAAAAACCACTCCTTGATATTAAATGGAACTTTTCAGTTGTCATATAGAGACCAGGGACATGCTGCAATGGGGGTGGCCTGCTGGTTGAGCCCTGATCGTTTGCCCATTAACATTTTTACCTGTTTATAATTGAAAGGATTGTACACTTAACAATTTTCCTTTTATATTGTTCAAGTATCATGCCGACCAACAGTGACCTTTTCCAAAATGTCATAAATGTATAACTTTTAAAAATATTCTGCCTTATTATTTTAGTGGGATAGTCAGCTCTCTTTGCAGGGGAATAGGGCAACCAGCTAGTTCATTTTCAGTGCCCTGGGGTTTCTGTATCTCCTTCTTGTTCTCTTCTTGTTGAACGTGTTGTGCTCATTAGAATCACCATTGCACACTGAAGAAAGGCAAAATGGAGAGATGGTATTTTCTCCTGCTGATTCCAAAGCAACTGAGTGGGCAAATAAGTCAAACAAGAATCTGAGGAAGTGTCTGATGTTCCTATCTATTTACACTGTTTCTCATCTACATCAATTTTGAAAATCCCCAGCTGAATATTTAGCTGTATCTTCTGCAGGCTATATTTTCCATCAGAAAATCAGAGTGTAGCTAGCAATAGATAATAGGATTATTTAGAATCTTGATGCTTCTTCCACTGGTTTTCTAATTTTAAGTTTCTCAGAAGAAATGTATTTTGAGTGCTCACTTATAAAAAGACTTAATATTTTTATTGCCTATTACGCTCAGAATTCAGTATTTCTCAAACTGTGGTCTACAATCCCCTGCCAGCCCAGAAAACATTCTCAGAGGCCTTCAGGTCTTTCCATAGTTTTACATGAAGTGTTTTGACTTTGTCTTTAATTAAACATTCAAAGTAAATATATTGTGGGTCATCTACATTGCCGCTTGTTACTGAATCTTGGTTCTATTTCTGCTCCAATAATTACCTTTCCATTTAACTTCATTCCATGTGAAGACCAAATGTAAATATTTGTGGTACATTGTAGGAGTGAAGGTTTTGCAATAATTTGAGAAAAGTAGTGGAGGAATTGAACCATAACGTGTCTCTCACTGGTAAGGGTAGGTAAGCGCAAAACAACCTTTGCCACAGCAGATATTACCATGTTCATACTGACAGCAGGCATGTCACCTAGTTCCTTTGCTTGTAGATATTAATTTGCAACTGTTCATTGCCAATAAAGACGTTTTCTGCTCCAGATAGTGGCAGCAATTGTACCATACACTCACGCAATGCAGTATTCAGTAAAGCAAACTTTGTATGTAAGTAGACAAGACAACAGTACAGAATAAGTGATTTCTAATTTAAATTGGCATTAGAGAACTTCCTATGCCAGAGTTTCATTAATTAGCTCACCGAATCAAGTCTTAAAATTATTAATATTTTATAGCACATACCAATGAATATAGACATTTTTCTATAAATATAGCATATTTAATTCAACATAGGAGAAAATGTTAAAATAGAAATAGGTGCTGGGCTAAATATTCCCTATGATCAAACACATATACTTTATTATTAGAGCCACCATTTGTAATTTAATTTCAACAAAACAATCTAGTTGAGTAAATGTTATGGACTTGAAATTAACTTACTTTTCTAGTTTTTTCCACTTATTTTATGTATCTTTTCAATTTCATAGGTGTGTTGAGCTGTTAAGAGTCAGAAGTGTATACTGGGTTGTACAGATTTACATCACTATAAGATTAAAACACCAGATAATTTTTATTTCCTATAAAAGGAAACTATATATTGTAAAACTTTGAGAATATACTGCTCCATGCTGTATAAATGGTAACAGCTTGGTAGAAATTTTTCAATATATTGAGATCACAGAACTGGAAGAGACTTTAGATATCATCTGGACTAATTCCCTTGTTCAGGTAAAATGTGGACTCAGGTAGTTAACCAAGATCATATAGCAAATTCGGTCATTCAAGCAACAAATATTTTTCTGCACATACTCCTATGTGCTAAGAATATTATGTACACAAACACGTAGTTAACTGGCAGAGCCTTACCTAGAAACTTCTTTCTATGAGCAAGTCTAGGGTATTTTTATTTCACCATGGTGACTTTCTAAGCCTATGCACTAGCCAGGATGAATCTCCATCCCTTATGCAGGAACTAAACAGATCATAGTAGCTGCTTCCATTTGGGGATCTAATTTCATTGGTATCACAATTGATTTTGGAGCAAGTTGAGGAGGCTGAGATTTTAGTCTTACCTATAGAGAAGGAGAAGCAAAAGAATAAGTCACAGTAATTTATATTGACCTTGGGCTAGCATATAAAGTGAACTGTAGTTTTTTCTTAATCAAAGACCATGTTTTACTATTTTGATGGGGAAGGCAAAGCTTTAACTTCTTCCCTCTGCCTTTCCAAATAATGACAAATGACAGAAATTAATGTGGAATATTTGTACATTATTGCAGATATCCACTATAGGCTCAGTCACAGGAAAAACAATTACAAGGCGAGCTTGGCATGCCACAGGGATCTTGGCATAAATGTCATACTGCATTTACCATCAGCTCTTTCTAAGCTCTGTTCTTATAGACAACCAGGCCTTGGGGAGGATGAGAACAGAACAGCTCAGATATGAGCAGCAAAACTCCTGAACGTCTATCTTGGTTATTCGTTCTGAGCTATGAATCAAACCTGGCTATACCATGAATCATCTGCAGAACTTTTCAATAGCACTACTGCAGAAAATAAGGAAGACTTGAGGCATCAAATAAAGTATTACGTGGATTAAATGAACAACAAATACAAGGAAAGTATTTTCAAGTATAAATCTGGCACCTCATAACTAGAATGTGCCAAGAGTTGCTGGAAATTAACACTAAATCAAAGGCAACCCTTATATATATAAAAAGAAAGGATATAAAGGAGTAATCTCCGTAACAAAAAAAAAAAGCTAAAATTAACAAACATAAAAACATCTTTGCAATAACTGATAAACATGGAGATGAAGACTTAAATGAAATTATCCCTTTTACAATTTTAGAATGACAAAATTAACTATCAAGTTGTGTATTACCAAGGGTTAGTGAGGATGTGAGCATTTATAAAACTTCATGCCTTGTTATTGGGTGTGTGAATTGGTATAGCCACGTGGAAGAGCAATCTGTCGTTATTTAGCCAAATTATTCACATAGCACAGTAATTCCTTTCTTAGCCATATACTCCAAAGACATTCTCATATAGGTCCCTAAGGGAACATGTTTAAGAACATTCATTGTGGCTCACACCTGTCCCAGCACTTTGGGAGGCCGAGGCGGATGGATCACCTGAGGTCAGGAGTTCGAGACCAGCCTGGCCAACATGGCAAAACCCGGTTTCTACTAAAAATACAAAAATTAGCCAGGCGTGGTGGCACACATCTGTAATCCCAGCTACTCAGGAGGCAGAAGCAGGAGAACCACTTGAACCTGGAGGCAGAGGTTGCAGTAAGCCGAGATCATGCCACCGCACTCCAGCCTGGGCAACAGAGTGAGACTGTCTCAAAACAAAGCAAAACAAAACAAAAAAGAGTATTCATTGCAGAGATATTTGTGTTACAGTGAGTTGATTTCAAATTGGTTGTCCATCCATGTGAGAAAGGACAGTCAAATTTGGTGGATATACACTAAGAGGTATTGTGCAGCAGTGAGAAACAATGGGTTGGATACGCATACATAGCAACATACATAGATCTTAAAAGCATTTACTTAGTGAAGAAAGAAACAATATAGCGTATTTACCACAATCCATACATTATTGCTAACTCTAGTCCTATATTATGTAATGGAGCACCAGCATTTATTCCTCTCATCTAACTGTAGCTTTGTACTCATTGACCAATCTCTCACCATCCTCCTGTCCCCGCCAACTCTCCCCGTCCTCTGGTAACCACCATTCTACTCTTCTATGAGAATAATTCTTCAGATTCCACATGTAATTGAGATCATGTAGTATTTGTCTTTCTGTGCCTGACTTATTTCATTTACCATAATGTCCTCCAGGTTCAGTCATGTTACCACAAATGACAAGATTTCATTCTTTTTTAATGGCTAAATAGCATTCTTTTTTGTACATACAACACATTTTCTTTATGCATTCTTGATGGACATTTAGATTGATTTCATATTCTGGCTATTGGGAATAGTGCTGCAATTAACATATGTACACATAGGAATGCAGACACACTGACTTCATTTCCTTTGGCTATATACCCAGAAGTGGGATTGCTGGATCATATGGTAGCTCTTTTTCACATTTTTTATGAACCTCCGTATTGTCTCCCATCATTGCTGTTCTCATTTACATTCCCACCAGCAGTGTGTAAGGTTTCCCTTTTCTTCCCATCCTCGCCAACACCTGTCTTTTGATGTTTTGATTGTAGCCATTCTGATCGGAGTGAAGTGGTATCTCAGTGTTGTTTTGATTTGCATTTTCCTGATGACTGGTGATGCTGAGCATTTTTTCATATATTTGTTGGCCATTTACATGTCATTTTTTGAGAAATGTCTTTTCAGGTCTTTTGCCCATTTTCAAATCAGGTTATTTGGGGTTTTTATTGTTAAGTTGTCTGAGTTTCTTTAAAATGTTGGATATTAATCCCTTATCAGATATCCAGTTTGCAAGTATATTCTCCCATCCTCTAAAATAGATGTTGTCACTCTGCTCTGCTGATTGTTTCCTTTGTGGTGCTAATTAGTTCAATGCAATCCCATTAGTTTCTACAGTTTGTTTCTGTTTTCCATGCGTTTAAGGTTTTGTTCAAAAAATCTTTGCCTGTGCCAATGTTATGGAGTTTTTCCCCTGTGTTTTCTTCTAGTAGTTTCACCATTTCAGATCTTATATTTAAGTCTTTAATCCATTTTAAGTTAACTTTCATATATGGCATTCAAAGATATTTAAGATGAGATCTTTGATTTTATAATAATAAAGATTAATTAGTACATTGACAATTAATCCTTGTAAATACATAATTCAATTTATTTCATTTAAAGAAATACTGTAATTGAGTAGCATTGAGTGTTTACCTTGTACTACACTCAGTGCAGAGGACAAAAAGGAATGTATTTTGGATCTTGTGTAAGAAACTCCAGGTTAGATGAATCTTTCTTTGTGTGCTACAGATTGTCTAAAAATAAGATCTTTATTTGATTTTTTAAAATATTAGGAAAAACAGATAGTGTTTCTTAATGGGAATGATTTGGACAGGGATTTTAGGCAAATCCCCCAACATTTGCTCTAAGCTTTCCTGACTATGGTCTTGAATTTCCAATATTGGAAAGGACTCGGGTCTACACGTCCTTCTCTGTCACCTACCCAAACAACAATTTATTGATCATGGCTTTGTGCAAAGCTCCATTTTAATTATTGTACATATGTTCCAGCAATAGAAAAATCTTTAGATATGTAAATGATCCTGGATTTGTAATATCCACACTTTTTATTTTATATAAAAAAACAAAAACTTAAGTGTAGAGAATTGAAGTCACTGTAGCTAGAAGGTGTGAGAGCTAGGATCTCATGGCGTCTTCTGGCTTTTAGTCTGGTGTTAGAACAATCTATGGATTCTTTCCAGATTTTTCTTCCCTAGTGGATGATGTCTTTCTGTGCATTAATAGTAGATGATATATAGTGGTCTAGAATCTTGATGACTGTGCAACAAATGGTATGGTGCCCTCACTGTATTTTTAGAGCTTAGTTGTTTAAAATTTGATGTTCCAAATGATCCAATGTTTTCAATAATAAATAATATAGTACTATTGAGTCATTAAATCCATTGGTTCCAATTTTTTATACATATATAGTCACATCTATGTTTGTGTATATATGTGTATATATGTTACATATACATGTATATGTTAAATATATTCACATGTGTATATACATGTAAGATGTATATATACATACATACATAAATATATACACACATATATAACATACATCTATATACAGAACCTTCAATATCCAAGGAACTTTTCTAGACATAGGGAAGATGAAAGAAACAGATATAACTCATGTCCTCAAGGAGTTACAGTTCAGGGAAGAATATTTCTGTAAAAAAACAAGCAAACAGACAAAGCAAATAAGCATCAGAACTTGATGGCATTGAGCAGAAGTGTTTTGTGCTCATACTTGTGAGTGTGTGTGTGTGTGATTGAAGGAAGAAATGGGAAGTGAGAAACGGAAAAAATAAATTATATGTTTGTTCTGTAAAGGTCTCAGAAAGTTGAAGGAAATTATATTTGTTTGAGTGTACTTACATGAATTTTTCACCTGAATACTTTTCAACCACTGAAAAGGATTGTGATGAGTATGAGGAGAGTTGTCTCTTTTCCATTTCAGTATTTCTCACTTTAATGTAGAGCATTTTTACCAACTGACTTTACTAGCTTTGTATTTTATGAGTTTTTATCTTTTCAGTTTTTCATATGAAAATATTTTCTAATCTTTTCTAAATGTGTGAGTGTTTTGTGGGTAAACACAGAAAGGTTTGGCAAAATACAGCTTTCTGATTATAATATGTTCTTTAGTACACATTACACTTTGCACACAGGGAAACTGATTGCTTAGGTGAGTTTTCTCACTTGACTTATCCCCAAGTTGTCCTGAAATCTGTGCTGCATTCTGCCTTGAACTATCACATCCTCACGACTCCAACCAGCCTTTTATGCAAATAAATCCCACTTCCACATCCTAAATCTGGAGCCTTTTTCTGAGCATGAGTGTTATTGTCCAGAGGCAAGGGACATTTCTGCCCGGCTTTTGCACAGCAATATATTAGTTTTCTTGAAAGTTAACTGCCCTGTCTTTGTTACTATTGAAGAAAATAATATACACAGCGGTCCATTTCCAAGAGAAAGTGCCTTGAGTCTGCTTAGGTCAGCAAACTACAGAAGAAACAGGATATACTAGACTCCCGCTTGGATAGCCGATGCCTGCTTGTTGGTCTCCCCCTTCCCCTACCTTCCCCCACCACTTAGGTGATCTCACCCGAACCAGAAAAGTTTAGTCTAAAATGAAAGTTTACTAGCCTACACGATAGCTCATTTTGTCTGTTCTTATCAGCCTGCCCAGGTACTTACGTCATAAGTCAAATACTTGAAGAGCCCCTAAGCTAACTACGATTGCAATGCATTGTGGGCTGCAACAAAATGCAGCAAGATAACCACCCCCTGCCAACAAACAAACAAACAAACAAACAAAAACACCTACAGTCCCTACCCAACAATCAATAGGCGATGTTCTGGAAGACTGTGACCCCATAGTACTCAGCCTATGAGGAACTGGGGGAGGGACCTGCGCACTAAGGGATAGTTTGCTTGTTAAAACTGTGCTGGGTGTGCCTGCTCATCAAACACCCAATCTTGCAAGACCATTATTAAAAGTCTTACTTTTGCTGTTCTGGATCTCTGAGTCCACTCTTTGGGTTTCGATGGGTAAGTCTGTTTCTCACACTAGCAATGCTATGACATTTCTTTAGCCATACAGGTCTAAGAACTTAAAATAATTTTAACGGATTAAAAAGCTTTAAAAGTAAAATCTTGCACTTTTTACTTCTTATATCCATTCAGTCACCAAATACTCTGATTCCTTCTTTGCTATCCTTCTTCCTAATATGTAAAATAAATCAGGAAGTAAATTCATAGTGTTAACCTAAGAGGGGATTGGTAGGTTAAGAGAGCTACGTGGGCGTACCACTGAAAAGAATTTTGATTGTGATCACTGGTACACAAGAAAGTTTTGCATGTTTTGTTATGGTTACAGTCTTTTGGACTAGGCTGGAAGTATAACCAGCTTTTCTGTGATCTGGAAAATATTTTTGAATTTCCAAATGTGTAGATGTGGTTTTGTAGATATTTTGCTATAAATTTGCTGTACTTGTAACAAATCTTTGGAAACCATTTGGACTTTATCTTCATGGGCAGGGGTCAGCTTTTTTCTTTGATTGGCACTGATTAACCACCACCATTTCAGGCAAAGGTGCACACCTGAAAGAACTCTTCAGCTACCGGATATGAACTTGAAGGACTGCTAGTACCCACACTCAGTCAGTGACTCACAGGAGCCTTGTTACTTTGGCAAGAATTCTATGTTCATTTAATAAGTTTGCAGAGACGGACGGAAATCTGCTTTATTACTCTCATCCCTCGGCCCGGAAAGCCAAATCCTTTATCAGTACAGCTGCTGCTTCATTCCACACGTCTGAGGACACCGCTGCTGATTCTTTGACAAAGAGTCAGGTTTGCAACAAAAGCATTATAAAGTCTCTGTTACACTGCCTCCTCTTCCTCTTTTCCTCTAAGCAGCATTTCCACAAGAGTTGGAGGGATAAGGGAACAGGTGGTCTTATAAGAGCCACGATGAAGTTGAACCACAGAAGAGATAGTGACAGCCAAGGGTGCAACCTGATGCAGTGACAGGCAGGAAAAAAGCTTCTGGTTTCTCACTTCCTGCCACTTTCCATTCTCCTGCCAGGGCCTCCTTTTATTGGAATCTAGTGAGAAGTCAGCTAGAGAGGAAGCCTGGGAAACTTAGTTTGCAGAATATAGACCCTGGGGAAGAGCAGGGCATGGCTTTTGAGTCCACAGGCCATGAACAGCACAGGCAGAATACTTTCTGAGCTTTGCAATTCCAAGAGTATCTTTATTTTGCACTAATACACGAATCTATATTGGTCTGGCCCAGAATTCTTGGTTCTAGTCCTGGTCTCCCTAAAGTCTGTAACATTGCTCTGCTACCATCTAGCTACTGGGATTTTCCATAAATAATTGGATTTCGTTTTTACTCTCTCATTTTATTTTTCCCATTACAATTTTCTTTATTCTTGGAATTCAGAAATTTTACCAGATAGATTTCAAAATTATCCTGGGATGTTAGCATGCCTTCCAAATGACAGATTCAGGTGTTCTTTTACCTCTGGCTAGTTTTCTATATTATTTGGGACTTTCTTCTGCTCCAGTTTTCATTAGTCACGTCTTATCTCTTCACTCTCTGTCTTCCAAGCTGCTCTCTTCCAATAATTTCCCTCACAATTTCCTTTACTATGTTTCGTGTTTGAATTTTTTCCACCTGTTTTCCAAAACAAGTAATAGAGTTTCTGAACTAAGATTATTTATGAGGCTATGGTTTCTTTATATATTCAAACACAGTGCTTAACTAACAGCAGATGCTTAATAAAGGTGTGTTGAATAAGAGTATATAAACTAGTCAATCATAACTATTTTCAGTTTACAGATTATTAAATATATGGACAATACTATAGATATATACAGATATGGGTATGTATGTGAATGATTGTTTAAATACAAAAATAATGCCACAAACAAACATTTGCATTTCTAAGAGTTACTACAGAATATATAAACTAGGAATTTTCTGCATAAAGGAAATCATGGGATAATGTGCAAGACAAATGCAGGTTTTTCTATGCACTTCATCTCCAATTTCCTTTTTAAAAATTCAAATCAGGAAACAATGGTATCCATACATTTCTTGAACATTGTGCTTATAGAAATATGTTTCTTGCATGCCTCAAGTAATATCAGAACACAACTCTTTGAGTTCTAGTCTATCTTAAATGACTTAAATGTTACTCACTTCATTTTCTCAAAGAGGAATAAGTATAACAATACTGTTCTCAGAAGCAATTTTTAAAAATGATGTAAATGAGACTGAAATTTTAGAAGAGGAGCTATGTAACACTTTTACTGTATTACTATTCAAATCACTTTTAGAAAGCACCTAGCAACAGAGAACCTACTTAAAATGAAAAAAGAAAATAGAAGCTATTACCTAAATATTGCATATGAATTATTTGAATTATAAATTAATGTGTGTATGGAATACTTAATCTTGTATTTCTGAACTTGAATTTACAAAAAAAAAAAAGATATAATGAGAAACCACTGTGCATGTGTCTCTTCCTTTTGAATTTCTTCTATCCTTATGTTGATTGGTAGACTGTGATATAGCAGACTACTGAAAGACTAATAATGAATTGCATCTTAACTACTGAAGATAATTTAATTGAGTCATTGAGGTATTCAAATGAAGTGATTTATTTAGGATTTACATGGAATAAATAATAAAGTGCATTCCAACCAATGAGTTTTGATCTGAGTAATCATCATACAAAGTAAGATTTAGAACATTTCCATCATCCTCTGAAATTCACTTACAGAACCCCAAAATGCTTCACCCTATTTAGTATTGGGTACTGTAGTGCCCATTTGCATTTTGGTCTGACAAGCTTTCCTTTCTTTGGGAAACGATTCCTCTGTCCCCTAACACGGTCAGTGGAATTCTAATCTTAGCATGGAGATTAGCCATTATTCATACTAACAAAAAACCTTCTCTCACATAAGAATCAGAGTCTTGTGTGAAGACCTAGAAAAAAGTTAATACTATGGGATATATTCATCTAATGGCAATGCCAGAAAGTGGTTATTCTCACCCCTGGCTTCTCATTAGACTCACCCGGAGCTATCAAGAAAGACCAATGCCCCTTCCTTCATACTCAGGCTTATAGACCTCAGGCTCTTTGCTATTTCATTTCTGAGCAATTTTCTCAAGGGAAAAAATACTCAGACTGTGGCTTACTAGAAGGGGAAAGGGAAGGGAAACAATACTAGCACAATAAATATCATTTATAAAAATTTTAAAAATGTTCCTTGCACTGTGTCAAGCAATTTAAATACATTTTTCCCTTCACAAGTACCATATTACGTAAATATTAATATTGTTATCTCTATTTAACATATAAGAAAATTGAGTCTTAAGGGTGGTAAGTAACTTACTCAAACTCATCGTTTACCCACTGGTGGGTGGAAACAGGCTTGAACTTAGTTCTGTTTAAATCCAAATCTCATGCTCTAAATGACTTAGCTGTACTGCCACTCATATGTTACAATTGGTTTACATGACAATGTGAGGTTTACTCCAACCATTCTTACTTCATCTTGATGGGGAGACAAACAAACTAAAATAACAGTTTTTCTCTTATAAAAAGATTGAATTACATCTAATTATACAGAGAATAAAAGTATTATTTAAAAAGCACATTTTGTTAACATAAGTGAAAACTTGGATTTTTTTAAGGCTTTAGATTTGTAAATATAGCCCCCTAAAAATGGCTGCTCCTAATAAGAGAATGCGTCATGGCATAATGCTTTATTTAATACAAATGTAGGCCACTATGTTTAATTCCCACATATAAATATCTCTAATTTGCCACATTAGTCTTAATGTCAATTATAATATTCATAACAACAACAGCAAGAAAGAATTGATTTTGTGTCAGGCATTTTTCTGTGCAAGCTACATCTAAATATCAATCTCTTTCTATTACTCACAACCCCTAGGAGAGATGTGTGTGTGTGTGTGTGTATACATTGTGTGTTTTGTGAGTTCAAGTTTATGAAACTTAGAAAACTAAGTTTAGACTTATACCTTGCAAGTCAGTGTTGAGGAAAAGTAAGTGTCCCACACTGCTATTTCTAGAATTTCCTCCCCAGCAAGGATGGTGAGCTACAAGGTATGAAACATCTCCATGGATGATGCAGCCTTGATTTGGTTCCTTGTGGAGGGCTTTCAGAGCCAACATACTGGCCTAGTGCACACGCCTCTACTCACAGCCCAGGCCCCAAGCCATCCATCTCAACCCCAGGTTCCTGCACACATGGCTCCCGAAACCCAGTCTGTAATTCATCATGCTTGGGGGTGGGAAATTGCCAAAATTACAGTCATTGCCTCTTTGTCATTTTTATTTGGTTTCCATATTCCAATTCTGAAAATTGCATTACCCAAGATACATTTTCTTAAAGGGTTCATTTTTGTTATTCTACTGATTCATACAATTTCTCCAAAATAATTCTAGTAAAATATTGCCCATTGTGCATTAACACTCACAGAATATTTTTCTCTTACAAAATTTACAAGATTTTCCACAGATAAACCTATGATGTTTCTCCATTTTAATGCAATAATCATTCCTCATGATTAGAATTTTCCATCAAAATCTACCCTTTATTCTAGGCCAATCCTATTCACATCAAATCTTACAAGTCATGCTGTATTTTTTCTTAATAATTTGTATTTTGGTAACTAAATAATGATCCCATTTTCACTTTTGGTCCAGTCTATCAATCTCCATGCTCTTTCTTGGGAGTTCATACAAAACAATGTTCCACATGCTAGCTAACTTAAATATTTTAGTACATAGGTGTCAGTTTGATTTTAGCTCAAAGTCCACATAACTGATGACCTATGTGGGACAGATATTTTTTCCCTGATAAAACTAGCCTGACATTAGCAGCATGAAAACCAGGCAGATATTTGAAGGATATAATGACAACGGAAGATGGCAATTAAAGGAGGGCATCATGGGGACACTGAGAGAAAGCTTCCCCTTCTCCCTCTGAAGGCTTGCAGAAAATGAACCAATAAAAGGCAGATTCGTAGGAGAAATGGCCATATATATTAGTGAACATGCATAGCACAGGGGAGTCTCAGACAGTGATTGTCCAACAACGCAAGGAGGTCCACGTGCTTATACACCCTTTTTCATGAGGGAAGGAAAGATGAGGGAGAGTAGGAGTAGAACTTCACGACTTTAGGAGAGATAAACAGAGCCAATGTTTAGATCATGGTTAATAAATAATTCTCCCTGGGAATTAAATGGGACCAGAGAACAGACAGTAGTTTGGGATGAAGTTCTTCTGGGCTCTAGGTGTGGTGTTCAATTTTCAATCTCCTCCTCTTTGATATGAATTCTAATCTTCTCTGGATAATGAAACGTCAGGGAAGGGATTGAAGGCAATTGTGTTTCTTTTTAGGGGCCTGGTTTTAGGTGCATAAGGGAATTTCAGAGAACAGCCTCATCCTGTGGCTTGGGAGAGGAAGAGGATTGAGAGAGAAAATTAGGAGGTCAGAGAGACCTTGAAGCTGCTTCTTTAGTTCAGCACGTCAAAGCACTATATTGTCGGGGCTCAGTTTTTGAGCCCCAACAGCCAAAATAACCCATTTTACACTTGACCTTTATCACACTTTTAAGTCTTTATAAAGGTTAAAGGTTAAGCATGTCATGAAATAAACTATGAAAAAGAAACAAACATCACAATGAAAGTAATGAGAAATTTATTACATGCTTAAATTTCAAATGATTTGCATATTGTAAGGAAGTAAATCAGATTGAACCCATCACTTTTGTACTAATGCTGTTTGTGAGACTAAAACATACAGTCTGACATAAGCCAGTAGAAATAAGACTCACTGGTGATGTTTTCTCTAAAATTAAAATAAACAATACATTTAAACTCTGATTTTATGATAAATTCATTTTGTACAATTGTAACTGATTTAAAAGAATTGACTTGGGTTTATGTTTTCCTGTGTCATAATTAAATTTCTATGAATTTTGTGGACAAAGAATATATTCATTTGTATCAGTGATCCCTGCAGTTTTCTATCTGCAGGAAAATAGTGATATATTACACTTCCTCTGTTAGGTGAAGATCTTTGGCACTAAGAAAACCAATCATGTCATGAGTTGAAATATTTTCATTTAAAAAGCACAGTTGGACATTAAAAATGTGATAATGTTTATGTCTTTAAACACTTTTTTGTAGGCCTTGGGTGTATAATGGCAATAGAAGAGAATAAGATAGCGCTGGTGTATACTGAAGTTACTCAGGAACAAACTATTTTGAGGCTCCTGAATCTAAATTGGTGACTATCTAATAGTAGTTACCACCGTGAAGGATCTCAGGGTAGCTTATTGAAAATATAAAAGGGCATAAATGTCTATAAAACGGTAGACAATGTAAACCAAGAATGCAAAAAAAAAAAAAAGTTCTTCAATTTTGCTCTCTAAATATCCAAATCTCTATGACCAGTGAAAACTCTGGATCAGAGGATTTCAAATTCTTCATAATTAAGAATTTGTGGTCCTAAAAATGTGGTCCTATCATAAGGGTGATAGAATAAGGTCACTCTGCAGAAAAGCTTCCAGCAAGGCATGGCTTTTGTGCACTTCTGTTATGTCCAGAACATTGCCACCAATTGACCATTTGTGGATGAAAAGCTTTGCTAAAAGAAGAGCCAAGACTCGCAGCCAAGTAACAGAGCCAGAGCCTAAGAGCTGGAAGAGTTGCCCATTGCTAGAGGTGGCTAGATTCCACAGAGTGGAGTCAGGGGTATGTTTTACAAAGACTCACCAAGGGAAGCCAAGCTCGGAGCAAGGTTCGGTTAAGAAATGAAGAGATGGAGCAGGAAGCCACTGGGCTTAAGTCAACAGTGAGAGTCGCCTTCACAAGGTCTCACTTTTTATGCACAGCCTGACTTTTTCTTCATTGGAAAGGGACTGCATCTTAGTTTGAGCAACTGATTTTTGCATAAGAGACAGAAAATTCGTTTTAGCATCAGTCACACTGTAATTTGATTTGGATTGATAACACCTATAGGTTTTTGCATTGAAGAAAACTATGTTTAATCACGAAAGTAAATACTAGCTATGAGAAGAAGTTGCAGCGTGCCTTTCCCACCCCATGAAAACATTGTCTTCGGCTGGGCGCGGTGGCTCACGCTTGTAATCCCAGCACTTTGGGAGGCCAAGATGGGAGGATTTCCTGAGGTCAGGAGTTCGAGACCTTCCTGGCTCACATGGTGAAACCCTGTCACTACTAAAAATACAAAAAAAAATAAAAAACACACACCTGTAGTCCCAACTACTGGGAAGGCTGAGACAGGAGAATCATTTTAACCCGGGAGGCAGAGGTTGCAGTGAGCTGAAATCGTGCCACTGCACTCCAGCCTGGGTGACAGAAGGAGACTGTGTCAAAAAAAAAAAAAAAAAAAAAAAAAAAAATTCATTGTCTTCACTCAATTTTCTAAGCATATAATCAAAACACTGTGTTGGCACACTGCGTTTGCTTTTAAATACAAATTAGTTTTCGGCCATATTTACTAACATGTTGCTCCCAAAGTGTATCTCCAATTTTTGGACATAAATCCAGAGGGAATCTAATAGGATTGCTCAAATATTATATGGGAAAGTGATCTGAAACTTCTAAAGCAGGGCATCAATGTAAATAGTTGTTTCTATAATTACAGTAAAGAAAACTTTTTCCAGTTTTCATTGTCATGTGCAATTTTAAAGTAGTATCATCCTCCTGTTAAACCTTCTTTTCTATACCTTTTAATTTTTTTTATTCAAGAAACTCTCAATGCCAGCGTCCTCTCAGAGTACTTCCTTGCTTCTCTAGGCCACACTGAGTTCTTCCTTTCTGAATTCTTTTTCATGTGTGGTCCAAATGACAGAATCCTGCATGTAATTTATTTGGTATTGTTTTATATACATCCTTAATCTAAATTTTTTGAGGACTGAAAGCAGATTGTAATAATTAGAAAATCTCTCAGAGGATGGCCATGGCAGATTCACTGTGAACATGGCACTTGGCATTTTTATATATGAATAGGTGACTTCTGGAAGAAATGTGGCTGCAGAGGTTAGATACTGCCTTTTCTGCTGAAAACAACATAAAAGCAAAAAGGAGAATGAGAAAAACAGACCTCTACTCCTGTCAAAACCACAGATCTCAAAACATTTTTAAGAGCTGCTAAAAGCAGCTAAGATTGGGCAGAAGCCGCAGAGAAGGGATTGAAAGCAGAATAGAGAAGAGCTCAGAAAGCCTAAGCAAAAGCACATTTCCTGAAGATGAAGGACTCACCTGAAGTTCGCATGCTATGCTTCTTCCTTATGCCAATGGAAATCAAACCTAAAATGAGCAGAGCTAGGAGAAAATGTTCTCCTACGCCTTGTTTAGTTCCATGGTACTGCAGAGATGGGCCGTACTAACTCACCGAGATAAACCATAGTGGCTGGAGGCATCTATTTTGGCAGAGCTATTTCAGCACCATTACACCTGTTCTCTCACCTGATGCTTTTTCCCCAGTAATCCTTAGGAGGGCCCAAGGAGAAGGTGGGGCTGAAATGTCTGTTAGGAAGTTATTACTAATTGAACAATGAACAGTGACTCTCATCCACAAATCAGATACCTCACTCAACTTCCTTGACAAGAGGCCTGGAAGGATTAGGGGAAAGATTTTTGTCTTGAAAACCAAACCAGTGGGAAATTCTCAACCCCTATAATAAATATCATTAGTCTTATTTTACTATGCTACTTTATTGCTATTAAAATTATCTACATATATGTTTTTCTTAAATCATGAGGAAAAGAGAACTATTGTATTTTGAAAACATACTGGAGTTAAAATACTTTCATATGTCTCATTTAATTTTCATTCAAATTCATCTATATTATAAAAAAATGTATAAGCAAGTTTTACTTATAAAAATTCTAATCAATGCTAATGCAAGTATTGAATTTGTGGCTTCTGCTACTGAAATGCTTTATTAACCATACTTAATTGTTTCCTTCTAAACAGTGTGAATGAGTGAAGGTAAGGAAAGTCTTAATAACATAATATTTAATGAATACTAAGATGACATTATTTAAAAATTACACTATTATGTTATATACCACCAAGAAAGAAAATGCGCTGCCAGTTAAACTGTGATATGGAGAGTTTGCATGTCCACGATAGAAAGCACCTAAATATCAGTGATATTAAATGCTACGATGCGTCTATCACAGATGCTAAAATGTAAAAACAAGGATTAGAATTGACGAAAATTTGATATGTTTAAGCTAAGAGAAAATTAAAACTTGAAAAATAAATTCCACAATTTTATAAATGTGACAAATGATTGGATTTGAGTTAAATTTGATTTGTAAGAATGATGTGATTCAGTCTAACCTTTTAATAATAACCCCTCAAAGAATAGTTTATTGCTGGTTGCTAATATCTAATGTGACTCAATTTTGGTTAACACTTCAAAGGGGTTGTGTCATTTTTGTTTGTGTATGATAAGAATGAAGTAAAAGGTAAACATATAATTGTCTTTTATCAATTACACACTTCCAGATATGGAAGGGTGCTTAAAGCTAAATTCTCACTGTCAACCAATGTATTTTGAAAATTTGTGGTTCTTGACTCTTGACTCAATCACCTACTATTAAGTTTCTTTTTGTTTGCTAAGTTAACTTGATGTATTTTCACTTATAGCTTTCCAAAAATAATCAATAAAACACTTATGCTTGAGTCAACAATCAGGATCTTTGTTAAAATAGCAACTCAGAATGTATATTTAGGGCATGAGAACGAATCTACTTTTCTCAAATTTTCATGATATGAGCAAGAGACGTCTACTGAGGAAAATCAGGAGTTTCCATTTACATAATGTATTAAATTCTCTATGAATTATCTCATAAAATAGGAAAATAATTAGTGAATTACTCTTGAGTTTTTTGTTCTAACATTAAATATCTATTCCATTTTGCAATTGATATCACCCCAAAACCCTGCCTTTTTCTTTTAAAGGGCATTTATGCTTATCTCATGGTTGGGAGAATGCAGTGTTTAAAGAAAACCGTGTAGGTTTTCATGATAATAGTCATAAATTAAGTTCTGAGGAACAAGAATTTTTAATCACTTTCTTCTTCATCTGACATCACCTCTCTAAAAAGAATCACAGAAAGAGAGTTTTAACTATCTGTGGGATTTAGAATTAAATTTAAATAAACTTAGTTTACCATTATTTGCTGTTAAGGTGTATTAGGTTTAATAAATTCAGGCCCTAATATATAGAATATATCATCATTATAAAATAGTCCTTCCTTTAAGATAACCTTGCTTCCATGGATATTTTTAAAGGACACTAAGATTTTATAAAGCAGGCTGCTTAAAGAAACTAAGGGTTATTCCAGGTGGTAGCACTTTAAAATAACATACAACTCCTACTTCTTGTCTGTCTGTCTATCTATCTATCTATTTATCTGTCTATCTATCTATTTTCCTCCATCCATATGTCAACAGAACCCTGTTCTCAAAGAGCTGGATTGTATCTAGCATAAATTTTGTAAAATGGGGTTTGTCTCAATTACACCGCTAACTCTTTTTAAATTTTTTTCTTTTTTTCCTACATTATTCCCATCAACTTGGTAACATTCTGCTTCCTCTACCTATATGAGTAGGAGGGGGATGGAGGGCAGGCCACACACCCAACAGTGCCATTCAAGGTTCCATGTGTCTTTGGCTCTACCACAGTGGCAGAAAGAGCAAGGAGATTCCTCAGAGAAAGTTAAAATATCAGTGGAGAAAAATTTTTAATGTATGACCCATATAATAGCCTCTGTATTTTAAGAGAAGAAACTTAAAATCTCAATTCCTTCACTCAAGTTGTTTGAATATATTTGCACCTGCAGGCATTTTTATATGAGAGAGGTGAATTTGATATTTAATGAGTACCTATTTTGCAAAGGGTAGTTTGAGGAAAAGAAAATAAGTCTTTGGTGGCTATTTTCATTCAAAAAAGTTAAGACAGGTTTTTTGAGTTTTATGTAAAATATGGAATATGTTTATAACAGACTCATTATATTTATTACAATATTAATTATAAAAATGTATACTATAATGTTAGTATCTAGGCATCATTTGCTAGTGGAAACAAATAATTAGTTCCAAAAACTTGTCATTCATCAGGCCACCAGGAGAGGCAAGGTGAGTCACCCAAGTCTTAGGTAGCAGGCATTCATCATTGACTTGCACAGCCCCTAAGCATCCTTCTAATGCCTGTATTGCTCAAAATGTTAAAGTAGGATCCAGAATCTTTTATTTCTTTTTCTGTTTTCTGAAACAACTATATTTGATATTTTTGAAAGACATTTCTTAGATCTTTATATGTAAGTCTCTAATGACTTCCCACCACGGTGAACTGAGATCATTCTCCTCCAGAACTTTAGCTTCTCCATTTTCATTTTAAAGCAAAGACCAGACTCTGAACTGCAGAAAAAAATACTATTTCTTATTTTATATCAGGCAACTTTTGTTCCTTATGTGAACTCTCAGGCAATGAGCTCTCGATTCTGCTTTACACTCTGAAATGTCTACATAGAAGACATGGTGACTCTTCATGCTCATGTACCTGGGAAGTGTTCCACTGGAACAAAAATTCTGTTTCAAAGCTGTGTTAACCTCGCAGTAAAACGAGTACAGAATAAAATTCCTGTTCCTATGTCTGTCAGGTTTTCTCCTTTCCAAATGCAAAGGGAACTGTTGGAACACTCAATAATTATCATGCTTATGCATTAAAACCTGACTACTTTTGATATGAACCCTTAGGGTATATCTGTTTTCTCAGAATCTGTTAGGTGTCCTAAATTTGAAACGTATTATTGGCAGTAGACAATAGTGCTATCAGGGGAAAAGAAGGAAGACGGAACCTATAGAAGAAAAGGAAACAAAGACTTAAAGAAAGGAAGAAAATGGATGTAAAATATGAATCTACCCAGAACATCAGTCAATCCAAGTCTTTTGTCCAAAGCCTTCCACATCTTAATTTCAGGCTCAAGTGAAAGATACGTCCTCTGGAGAAGTTTAATAAGTCCCCAGATATTCACATCCTGAAAAAATGTATCACTACTTATGGCCATTTTTGAAAATGTGCATTTAATCCATATTTATGAGAAAGGTAAACTTGTAGTAATTTTGATCTATTGTGATTACTGATATATTGATATATTTTCACATTTTTTTCTTGTGATTTATTCTGTTTTATTCCCCCTTTTTACCCCATTTCTTCTTTCTAATTTGAAATATTGAGGGTTTGTTGTTTATTTGTTTAGTTTTCACATTTCATTTTTCCTTCTATTAGTATGAAGGTTATACTCTCCTTGTTAGTTTTTAACTGGTTACCATAGGTGGTTTAACATGCCTATTTAATTAAAATTGTTAAAATTAACCTCCCTAGAAATAACAGATAACACTAACTCATTTTACCTTTTCTCTCATTCTTGTTAATTTTGTCCAATATCTTGGTTCTGTATTGCCTATTTTTTTAATCACAAATTAGAAATTATTATGATTGCTTTAGTGAGTCCATAAATTCTTAGATTTACTCACCCATTTTCTACCATTTTTGCTTTCTATTCATTTCTGTATCTCAGATTTGCTCCCTAGCGTAATTTCCCTTCTCTCTGAATTTTACCTTCTAGGATTGCTTTTAGGAAAGATTGGTAGTAAATTTCATAGTTATTGGTCTTTATTTTACCCTTGTCCTTGAAAGACATTTTCACACAGTTTAGAATTTAGTGATTTTTGTCCACACTTCAGATGTTCAGTTTGGCTTAGAATATTCTTAGCACTGACTGTCCATCACGCATCTATGATCTCAGCCTTGTTCATTTCAGGAGACCCTTACAGAATGGCCTTTTAAAAACATCTTCCTCAGATCTAGGTAAAATATTTGAAAAGAAATTGCAAGATTATGCACCTAGATAATTGTACTCCGTGAATCTCTTTTGCCATAATTTTTGACTCCTGCAAATACCAGACTCTGAGAAAAGTGATTTCATAATTTTATATAGTTTTTCTCTTAAAAATGCGTCAACTACTTAAAGACGTGTATTAGTTTCCTAGGGCTGTGGTAATAAATTACTACAAGCAGGGTAGCTTCAAACAATAGAAATTTATTATCTCTCAGTTCTGGAGGCTAGAAGTACAAAAGAAACCAAAGCACGAGCAGAGCCTCAGTGCCCCGAAGGCTCCAGGAAAGTGTCCTTCCTTGCCTCTTCTGGCTTCTTGTGGCTCCAAGTCTTCCTTCATTTGGGACTGCATGGCTTCAGTTTCTACTTCACACGACCTTCTTCTTATGTCTCAGCATCTCTCCCTTCCTGTCTCTTATAAAGGCCCATGCTAATCCAGGATGACCTCATCTTAAGATCCTTACCTTAATTACACCTATAAAGGCTGTCATTCCAAATAGGGTCACATTCTGAGGTCCCGGGCAGATAGACCTTCACACTTCAAGCCACCACAAGATGCCTCCGCATTTGAAGAAAACTTCATAGAAAAACAGTGCTTGAGAATACATACAAGTTTAGAATTTTAGAGTAAAATTCTAAAATGTGGCAGTAGAAAAACTAGACTTTTAACTAGGATTTAGGGTTCTCTAGCTTTTTAATAAATTTCTTAATTTTGTCAATGAAACGTTGAAATAACTGATACATTGCACTAGCTCATGGGTACTCAGCTGATAAGACTTTGCTGTTCTCTCATCTATGTGGCTTCTGGAGTCAGCACTCAGGATGACATGAGCCCATCGTTACATTTTGTGTGATAATTACATCTGTTAGGCGTTGCCTGATTTGGCTGGTGTACAGATCTCCATACTAGATCTATAACTTGTAAGGATACTTGAACCCATTAAGAAATTGTTGTACTTTCTAGAGAAGTTATGTGAAATACAGTTCCAAAGATTCCGTTTCCTATAGAGAACACTATGGGAGAATACAATGAAATAGAGTTTTGAAAGATGCTGGAGTCAAACTTTTTCCAACTCTTGGGATCTCCTTCTATTAGAAGGAATTTTGGTGAATGCAGTCTGGGAAGTATGTGTTGTCAACCTTCTCTCTTCTATCATTTCTCAGCAGAGTGGAGTCATCCTTAAACTGTCATCTCCATTTTACAGAGTTGAAACAATTATGGAAGAATATGTAGGTTTCATGTGATTTTGTCACAGTCAGCATGCCACTGGACATGTCCAGAGTTAAAACCATTAAAGTGAATTTAATGCTTGTGAAAGTTGCTGATGTAGGGAAGACCATGTTTTATTTTGTTTTGTTATTTTTAATTCACTTGTCTGTATAGAGAGCATCAGATCCTCTTTTTTTTTTTTTTTTTCTGACAATTGATTTTACTTATAAAGGGGCTAACTGCTTGAGCTCCAAGAAAATTATCCTTTTTTTAATGCCAACAAAACCACTTATAAAATTCATATACAGAACTCGAAAGATTCTTAACTAATTCATTTGTATGACATGTTCAGTAGGTCTAGGCTATCTTATGAACAGAATGTGTTAGGTTCAGAGAGTTGATTCAAAGACTATATGGCTACATTTTAAGCAAATAACTGAGTGGACTTTCCCCCTGAGTGTAGTTCCCTTCTGAAGACATTATGACATGTGGCCCCTCTATTTGGTAGCCCCTCAAGGGACTTTCAGGTGTCTAGATTGTTTAAATGTATGTGCCCATTTATAAAAGTGATTTAGGCCTTCCTTCAGTCGTTTCATATCTTACCAATAAATATACTAAAAAGTTGCCTTTGTGCCTAATTTGGGGAAAAATATATAGAATAGAATACAGAATAGATATATAATAGAATTTTATATCCAGAAAATATCCTAAAGATGATCTAGCTCTAGTTCAGACACCCTGCATGTTCACCAAAGGGCAGTGTTCACCATTCTGCTCATCGTATAAAATACGACGCTGGCCTTGAGCCAGACTGTTTATGTGCTGAAGCAAAGACAAATTTCCAAGATGCCATCCCGCTGAGAGGGTCCCTTTCAAATGCTACGCTGGAAGGCATTCACAGTATTTTGTAATACCAATAGTAATCAGAAAAGCTATAAACCTTAAAACTAGCCACTGTTGGTTATCTCGTCCTCCCAGAATAGCAGAAACGCTGTTGAGAGAATTCTTGAGAGTCCTCTGAGCTCATCTTATATCCCTGGCAAGCCTGTGGAAGTCAGCTATTTTCAGCCCATGTTTCAAACCCTTCTGCCAGAGTGCCAGCCCTGGCCCCAGAGTTAGGATCCAGAAATATAAAACTCTAAGAATGTTTTTCTCTTCAAATCAAGGGGGATATTAAACTCTGTAGGGCAGATTTGAAGCATTCAGCAGAAGGGCTTTTATATACAAACACTAACCCGCAGGAGTCTTGGATAGAATAATCCATTGGGGTTTTAAAATCAGATGAAAAATCTGAACCTTGAATGCTGAGTTAGACTTTGTCTACCAGGGGAACTAATCTGAAAGCTCTCTGATTTCTTCAGTTAAAATTGATCTTGTCTGTTTTTACAGGAAAGAACACTGAACCATTCAGTAGACTACAGGGGATGCTACAGGGAACTGAAGCTAACATAAAATATTGCACCTGTCTCTAAAACACTTAAATGACTATTTACAGATGAGAAAATTGAAAACAATAAGCAATGCAGGAAGTAGTCTATATATATATATATGTATTTATATACATATTATTTTATATATATATACGCACAAGGGTCTTGGGCCATTTTTGCTGAGATCCTGGAATGGGTAAATTGAGATCAGATTGTGGACTGGCAACAGAATGGCAAGACTGGTAAAAAGAAACAGACACAGTCGATATAAATTGAGGATGGGAACAGTGGAGACCAGGATCAAGTTGCTGAAGCAATGGGCTTAAACATAACATATATGCCTTCTCTTGATTGTCCCTGTTCTTCAGGGGTCTGTGTCAAAGGCTATGAGCTCCAGCAGCCTCCCCAGAGGTAATAACGATGTAGTGCTCGGTGGTGGCTACACTCAGGTAGACCACAGGTTGTGCCTTATGGAGACCCCCCTACCCCTTCTGGTAACAAACAAACCTTTGTGTAGAACGATTTTCCCATGGCTTAGAAAGTTCTGACTCTTTTCTCTCTCTTGCACCAGAGTTGGGAAAAACTGGGAAAAGCTCACAAAAGTATGCCTGGTGTACAGTAAGTAGTCAGTGGATTAGCACTGACCCAAGCAGGGCCAATCAAAATGCTCCAAGGTCATTGCTGGAACCATCAGGAGGAATGAGATTTTGATTCCTTGGGCTTGTTAGCCAGAAGAAGGATGAGAGCAGGAACTTCTTGTCTCCATCTTGGCCACCACTTGAGGGCAGCCTTCTGGAGAACAAGACTGTTTCAACTTCTGGGTCCCACAGAGCTCTTGGACTGCCAGCTACATGTCATGAAATTTGCTTTACTTTGTGAATATGTCATCTGAAACTAAAGGAGCCCTAACACAGAAAATTAAAATGGCTTTATTCACAACAGCGACATAACCTTGATATTCACTTTACCTTCTATGTTTCGTGCAACTTCCTTTTCTTTAACTAGGTTGCTACTAGTTTTGAGGAAGGATTTCTGCTTTGCTTCTATTGTCTGGTTATGATTTGACCATAGACCCTGTCCTATATTTTACATCTAAATCTATATGCCCAGTGTCTTAAGTTTTCTTAATAAAAGGAAATGGACTAAAACTTTATGATGTGGATTAATTAACATAATAACATGGAGAAATCAATCTGATTATTCCTACTCTTAAAAGTGGTCATTCATATATATCCTGATTACATATCACCCACATAACATTCCTACTTCTTAGCTCTCTTGTGCAAGAATTTATAAGTGTCTCATTAATAACATAAACAACAAGGAGAATCAAAGGAACACCCAAACACCATTTCATAAAAGCACAATGAGTTGCAAGAATGCTATACAAACAGACTTGAAGAATGCAAGTTTATTTTTTACTTCTGGAGTGGTTAAGTGTTTTCTCATTTTAGAACCATTAAATACAAAATAATAACACAGACTTGTTGGAAATGTGATGTCGTGTAGAGCAAGGCCACACAATGTCAAAAATAACCTCTTGAAAGAACCAGATGTCACAAAACTGAATAACCAAAGCCAATTGATAAAGCCCAGTTGATTAGCTAAATGCAATGATTTCTTTGGGATTATTCCACTGTTGATTTGCAACAAATCACTTGTCAATCATAATATCCTTTGCCATAATTATTCCTAGTCCCTATCCCTAGTCCCAAATCAGGACCATCAATGGACAGAATTTATAGCTCACTTCATTTTGTAAAATATTTATGGTGAGACCATGTGAGACCTTCAGGGCTTTGAAGGAAAAGTTACAAAATGGTGTTTTTTTTTGGATGTTTCTTTTTGTGTTTGCCAAACTCAAGTAACAAACACAAATGGTCACTTTGCACAAGGCATTGCACTGGCTGCGTCAAACAAACCTGAACAAAAATAGCCTCTGCTCACAAGAAGTCTGTGATTTGATTGAGAGGAGATATACAGTATAATGCAAACTGTTATCCACACACATATATTCCACATACTGTTTAAGGAACACCCTGGACTGACATTTCAATACTGTGAGAGTTTCCATATAAATCTGGGTTTGCAACTTCTGTTGACTCCCATTGTAAGCAACCCTCAGTGTCAGTGGAGAAATTGATGCAAGATTTTTTTCTCCTTAGCTCAGCTAGGACTGGGTTCTTGTTTCATTGCCAGGAAGAAATGGGCACGTGGACACCAAAGAGTGACTGGAGTACAATTTATTAAGCGAAAAGGAAAGTTCTCAGCAAAGAGAGGGGTCCTGAAAGCAGGCTCCTGGTTGCCCCCTTTACAGTAGAATACCAGGGTGTTTTTACATATAAGCTGATGGGGCTGGGTTCCCTATTTGTATAAGGTGTGAATTCCTGGTGGCTCCACCCCATTCCCCCAGTGTGCCTGTGGGCCCTTAGTCTGCTGTGGGCATGTAGAGGCAAACCCCCTTTGCAAGTTCCCCTATGTGAACAAAACTTCTGGTGCAAGCACTTGCGAGGCAGGGTGGAGGCTCTCCAGGGGCCCTCCCTTTACAGTCTGCCTGAAGCAAGCTGGCTAACTCCTTTCAAAATCCTGAATATTCCAGATGCAAGGCCTCTCACTGGCAGCCTTTTAGTCCCCAGAGGGCATGCTCCAGGCTGCGTTGTGTTCCTGTGACAAGATTGTAGAGCTTATGACAATCATTTAAGAGGTTCAAATGAGTTTCTCCAATTCAAGATCATGGGACAAGAGCATATGGAACTTCTTGTTATAAATAAAGTTTTGGTGCTGCAAAAGAAATAGCACTTGAATATAAAATTTTATTTTTAATTCTCAGCAAGGCAATGTACTTCTATAGAAGGGTGCACCCTTACGGATGGAGCAATGGTGACTGCACACTTGGATGAGGGAGGGCGAGGGGTTCTTATCCCTGACACACGTGGCCTCTGCTGTAGTGTCTTTCCCTATTGGTTAGGGTTAGACCACACAGGCTATACTAATTCCAATTGGCTAATTTAAAGAGAGTGACAGGGTGAGTGGTTTGGCAGGAAAAATGGTTATGACAGAGCAGGTAATTGGAATGAGTCAGGGTGGAGCAGGTAATCGAAAATGGTTGCTTTACGAGGAAATTAAGTTTAAAAGTAGAAGGCAAAGAATTGAACATACTGACAAATTGATTCTTTGAAGAGAAATTTAGAACTCTAACACTCTTTCTGATGCTTTGATTTATTTCAACTTGTTTTCACAGTATTAGGCACAAAGAACAAATGTAAAAATATAGGAGTTGAAGGTATCACCTCAGAGTTGTTAAGAGGGTAAGTTTATGTTATGTGGATGTGGGTTTTTTTTTTTAACTACAATTAAAAAATATATGGGATTATATATATCATCTTGGGCATAGCTAATTACATATGGCAAATTACACAAACATTTTTTATTTGACAAGTAAAAAATTATATATATTTATGGTGTACAACAGGATGTTTTGATATATGAGTAAGTTGTGGAATGGCTTAATCAAGCTATTTAACATGTGTATAAATTATGACATCATAAATACAAGATGTTGGGAACTGTGGAGCAAACAGCACAGAATTATTTTGTATGATAAAAGTTAAGGTGTCATCAGCTTAAAATAGATTGCTAGAACTATAAGTTACTTTATGTAAGCCTAGTGGTGACTATAAAGCAGAAAGCTATAGTAGTTATAAGTATTTGTTTTAAAGTACTCATGTGATCTTAATTGACAGCCCTAGCACAGAAATAATGTCTAGGATTGAAACAACAGGTTATTTTTGGCAGGTGACATTATTGCTCAAAATTAGAGAGTAGGAATATGTATAAGTGCATACTTGCAACCTTATTTCTAAGTTAAATAAAATAATGAAATTAATTGGAGATACTAAACTGTCATAACCTCTTTAGTTCTCAATCATTTTGACAACTTCCCATCACACAGGAACTTTGACAAGAACCTTTGACTAATTCTTTTTTCCAAATTACTTTGACTCAGAATGCCAGTGTCTTCATGACATCTGAACATCAGTCTTTTTTCTTCTTTTGCATCTTAAGTACTTAGCTCTTATGGGACATTTCAAAAAGCATTTGCAAATGACCAACTATTTTAAAGTTAAGTTTCAAGCTTAATTTTCTTTCAAATTAAGGAAATTAGTGAACCAATGAAAAATACCCTTTTATTAGATGTTCTTTTTATGCCTACTAACCAGCCCTGGGGAAATGGTCTATGGGTTGAAAAATGCAATATATGCCATGCTAGTCTGGCAACTCACATTCTTGGGATCTTTTGAAACTCAAGTAATGATAGACCAAAAGTGCTGCCAAGCATAAATTGCCACTGTAAATGAAGAATGCTTCTATTCACATTCAAATGACTCAATATTGAGGTTCTGTTCTGCTGTGATTTACCTGCCTGTGTTTAAACCCGGCTCTGAGAAAGAACAATGGCATTTTGCTCTTAAAATAAACAAGTTTTCAGAGCTGACCAGCTGAACATCTTCCTCTTGCTTTTTACTTTACATCACAGTATCTGTATTTCCTTTAAAATTTTCTAGGTGGCTTAAGGATTCAGTTAGAATGGTGACAATAAATTGAAATGTAGTAGAGAAAGTAGTCCTTAGTTTGAGGGCCTTTTGTGCCATACTGTTGACTGATGAGGTATACTGACATCAAAATAAAAAACAAAAGTTTTACTAGTAATATAGAGAAAACAACAATGCAAATAAATGGCTTTTTACATTTTGTTTCATATTTCCTTGTTCTTTCTTGCTTGCTCATTTGCTTGCATCATTTTTGCTTTCTTTCTTTGCTTCTTTCTTTTTTTTTTTTTTGCAGGGTTTTGGGGGGCGGTATTGGCAGGAAATAAACCCTATACTTTAGGAGAAATAAGTTCCACTTCTGGAATGAAGAGTAACTACATATGCTATTTGAAATTCCTCTGTAATGAAGTTTTGCCCCAGGTTACCCATTTACTTGTATTAGTATAAACGATGTGTGTGGTTTTTTTTAAATATATATACTTTTGTATATAAACCAATTTTACATTGTTGCTTTTGTTTACATTGTTTCAGCTTTGTCCATTGGGAGCTATTTCAGATTGGCTCTTGTGTTCTTTTGACGCAGCCCTGTCTTTTTGTTTGTTTGGTTGGTTTTCAGCCTTTACTTTATGGGATTCCAAAATACTCATCTTATACTTTCCCTGCCCCACCCCTCCATCCACCATTTCTTGAAGGTGTCTTGGTTCATTTTTTGTAGAGAATGATATTTAGAAACCAAGAATTGGTTGCTCAGTGTATTCACTATACTGAGCATCGCTGCCTCTAGGATCTCTCAGTGGACAGAGCTAGGAAATAGATGCATGCTTTCTAACCTATGCATACACACACACCCATAATTATTTCTGCATTTATCATATATACATATAAAAGTAAACGTGAGTTCATATTGATGTCTCTGAATCTGATCTTGTGCCACACTGTTTAACATAGCCTTCTCCTCCTTGCTTTACTATAGTTTCTCTGACAGTTAAAAAAAAAAAAGTTGAATCTCATTATTAGTATTTTTTAACCAATAGAAACTTAATGGATCTTTGCAATAGTTTGAAAGAATAAAACTTACGTTTATGCAAATTCTGCCAATTATCCCAGAGACTGGCGTATGACAGAGATCATAACCATCAGGTCATCTCTTCTCAGGACTTAATGCGTCTAGTTCCTTTAAATGTAACTTATAGGGCATAGCATCCAATTCCTTTGCCAAACACATTGCAATAGTACTACTCTTTGGTGCTTAGAAATAGGGGGAATATATAATTGTGCTTGATACATGGTCCACTGTTTAATGCCTGTGACCTTGGGAAAGTTATTTAACTTCTCCAACACGCAACGTCTTCATCTATGAAATGGGCTTAGTATCAAATTTATCTTAAAAACTGATAGAGTGATCTATAAAGTTATCTAAAATATATAGCATAAAGTTTGGCAGATATTTAATGCATGTTTTACTCTACTTACAATTTTTGGAATACTAAGGCATAGTAAAGTAATCTCTTTCTTATTACACATACCATTTTTAATTAAAATAAACATTGCAATAACCAAAAATTCTTTTAATTTGGAAATCTTTACTAAATATATC